>NC_091020.1:21368500-21669625 GCF_041296385.1 Aphelocoma coerulescens
TTCTCCACACTGCCCTGAACAATATTTATCTCATGGAGCTGATGTAGTTTCATGTTCTAGTTCAAAGGAGCTTACGCATTTCTCTCCCAATACTGGTGAAAAAGCAGTTCCATTTCCAATACCTCTCCTGGCTCTTACTCTGTATTGCCCTACTTAGGCTCTGAAAAACTTCCAAACTTAGTGGAACAAGCACCCTACTTTGTGAAAGTGTGTGTAAGATTTTTGCCAATTGTCTGGGCTGCATTTCCATGCAACCTAAATAACGAGTCTCAGCTTTAGCAGCCCACATTGCATGGCCTCTCAAGTAAACCATCCCATGTTTATTCCCATCAAGGTATCTGTCCAATGCATAAATAACAGATCCTCACAGGATGGAAGCTAAAGCAGATTTGCTCTCTGTGCTGACAGAGCAAAGCAGGCTACCAGTTTTCTACCACAAGAGAGTAAAGCAGAATTGTTGTTAAATTTGGAGGAAGATTCCTGGGAGCCAAGATTTGAACAGCTATAGAAGCCAGAAATTCCCCAGTCAGCAACACACTTTTAAACACAAGCCTGACTGACTGGAATTACTTATGTGCTTAAAATTACATGGATACTGAAGTAATTGCCAAATTGGGGCCAACAGCTATATCTGGCATGGTGAGCCAAAACATTCCCTACCCCAGTATGTACCAATATTCCTGCTCTTGAACCTACACAAAGATCTGTGCCATTAATATGTAACTGAAGCCCTTGACTGAAAGGCTATGAAGGACCTATTGCTAAACATTAAACTAGACATTTTGTCCACCTGGACAAAGATCATCTGCATGCATGTGCAGCTCATCAAAGCCAGATGTAACCTGTAAAGACAAATGAGCTGGCCAGCAATCCTCTCAGATTTTCTGGACAGTTGTGTGCGTGCTTTCAAAACATACTCTGATGACACCCAGGACAAGCAGATTCCAAATCCAACTTCTGAATGAGGACACGAACCTCAGGCTGAAGGAAATTCCTCTGGTTTGTTATCTGTTGAGCCTTTCATCTGCATTTGCTCCAATCAAAATGGTTTCTAAGAACATCAAATGCAGCACTCAGAGCGCCTGCCACATAATTCAGAGCTGAGCGCCACAGCACAGGGAATTAGCCCTTCATTTCCATTTGTGGCCCTTAGATGAGAGAGTTGCTAATTCAGCAGTTCATTTCACAGAAAAATCTAATATCTGCCCCTTTTCAAATCAGGTGGGGAGGTGAAAATTCAGGGTTGGCAGATCAAGCAGACAGACTGCAGGCAGAGAGATTGCACATAGAGTCAGGATGTTCTCTGCCATGATCCTATTTATGAACAGTGAACATGAATTCCTCCTTCTGTCAGTAGAGGAGAAATACATGAAACAGTGACAATATCTGAGGTCACAGCTGCAAATGCCTTTGAAGGTGAAATTGTTGGTGTGGAAAAACCTTTAGTACTGTCTTAATCAAATTTCACTGTAGGGCCAAACTGAAAAAATAAAAAAGGATGTAATTAAAAATTGAAGTCCAAAACTGTTCCTGAAAACTCCTACTCACCTTCTGCATAACCTTGAGGCTGTCTGAACTCTCTGGCTGACTAAGTTGCCTAAAGGTGCCTCTGCACAGACCCACAACTACCTTCCCTGGCAAAGCAGAGTAGGTCACTATATAGTAGCTGCCTGAAGAGTACCAAAATCTAAAGAGCAAGTGCTTTTGCATTGCACACTTTTGTTTCCCACCAGCAAGCCACCACCTTTACTCACAGTTCATAAGAAGAGCTTCAGTTACAATGACATATTAAAGAAAAAAAGAAAAAAAAAATTAGATGACTGCAAGGACACACAGGTATGAATTCCACGTGACATTCCCACATGCTAAAGAAGGGCAAGATCTCAGGTGTGCTGCTGTCCACACCACTTCCTCCTAGATAGTCCTGGTGAAGTTGCATTGCCAAATATGAAAGCATTAACTGCCCTCGACACTGGGCAGGTTCAGAATTCCCCAACCACCCAACAGGTATCCAACAGCCTATAAAGATGCACCTGACCTACCGGGTTTAAGAGATATTATTAGCTGCCCCCATGTGTACTATAGGTAAGTGAATGATGAGCCTGCCTTGAGGATCAGGAGGTCTAGTGACCTGCTGTTATTTCTCAAAAACTTGCAGTTACTAGGAATGCTTGGTAGTGAACTAGAAGGCAAATTAGAATAGTCCACCATGATGATACCAACAGAGTATCTAAACCTGCACCCCTCCCATGACAGAAATATTTTCCCTGATTACAGAGGACATTCTTGCAGTCCCAAATATTCTGAGGGAAAACACACAGACCACAATTTTTGTGTTGCACCTGTGGAATAATTAGTGACACTTCCCATGTTTAAAGCACCTTGTACAGGAGAAGTGGGGTGAAACAAATTGTACATACTCTACCCATACTTAAATGTGCCCTCCTGTGATTACATCAGGTCACTCTGTTTATTAAAATATTTGGGGGGGCGACTTCCTTTAGCTTTTAAACCAAAGAAATTAAAGGCCAGTGTAATTGCAACAGTGACTGTCTTTGCAGGTGCTCCTCATCACAGCCTGGCACCAATCAGTGAGAAGAAATTTCTGACTGCACTTATTTCCCACACCTGTGCCACCAGGGCTGACTTAATCTAATCAGTGCATGTTCAGTGGCTTTGTCTTCTGCTGCTGATCATGGTTAAGAAGTTTCCACTCCATAGATACTTAATCCTATGTCTCTGCCAGAGTTCCACCTATCTCAGCTCTTATCTGTCTAATTACTACAGAATGCAATCTGACTCTACAAAAAACTCAAGTTGGAAAAAAAAAATTAATAAAGTAGATTAGCTGGCAGAACTGACATGACAAGAACTTCTGGAGAAATAAAGGTCATTAAATGCAGTTACTCTGCATTATAAGTTCTCTCAAGCAACTTAATTTGCCCCTCTCACTGTGCCCTAAGACCAACAGTGCTTCAGAGGAAGAGTAGAATTTTATGGCAGGGTTTGTATGTTGCCCTGCTCTTTATGCTGACTGGACTCTCAGGTGCTGCTGTGATAAAAATAATAGAAAACAAAATTTAAAAAAGGAATGGAAAATTTATATAATTCTTCAAAGGAAAGCCTATTTTGATCTGTTTGTTTTACAGCCTAAATATTACCACACTGTCAAGCTTGTCTCCCTCAAGGCACTTGATGGTTACGTTTTGTAAGTAATCACAAGTATTTGCTTAGAGCAGAGAGTTCTTTAATTTTTACTAAACCTCTTCTAGGCTTTAGGTGCTAGTGAGACATGCAGGTATCAAGCTAATTTGATTTCCAGCCAAACAATTTGACCGCTCACACTGCAGCTCCTTCAGACTCAGCCACAATTCTGAAATCATCTTGAACATTTAGAATGTTTGCAAAAATTTCCAATCTCCTCCCTTCCAAGAGAATACTCATCAGCAGATAGGGAAGAGCAGTAAAGATTCCTCTTTCTCAGGCCAGACTATAACTTCCCATTCAAAGTCCATGCTGCTAATTGTCTTTGAAAGTATTTATGTTTCATCAGTGTCTAAAGGCCCCAAAGCAAAGCAGAGCTTTGTTAGGCCTGGCATTATATAAGGCAGAGAGCATGAGATTCTGTCCTGACGTGCTTTCAGTCTAAGTACAAAAAGCAAAATGAGCACATAAAAATAACAGAAGGACTGAAAATAAATTACTTGTCTGAGATCTTACAGCCAGTCAGGAATGCACTGGTCTTACTTGTAATTCTCAATAAAGTCAGTCTTTTTTTCAAAAGAAAAAACTAATTAATGTGATGATCTCTTTCTGCCTCCATCTCCATTGTAGAAAACACATATTGGTATCATGTAATTTCTATACTTGACAACTACAAGCATATAAGGAGCTTTAATTCCTGGTTCGTTCTCACTGTGTAAAGAACTGAGGTTGAAAGTCTGACCCCTGCTTGAAAGGATTGTGTTGGGTAGAGAGGTTATGAAGATTGCACATTTAACTGGCTCTCTATCCCCAGGACTGGATTTTATTAGGTCAGTGTTTCAAAGACATGTTTGTGATGTCCAATAAGGACTATGGCAGCATTCAAACAAAACTTGTAGTCAGAAGAGCATAATACAAGAGGCTTCTTCTCAGAAATATCCCATTACATACACACTCGTTTCCAACTGAGACTGAATTAGTCAAACCCCATTCAATGCCCTTAGGTTAACTCTAAAAACGCCTTTGGATTGCAAATCAGCTTCCAGAAGCTGGAAGAAAAGGTTTGCTCAGATATAAGAACAACTCAGGCATCCAAGTTCACAACAGTTATGACTCAGTCTAGCTCAGTTTCTGTTAGGCAGGTTAAAATGCATTGTTTGTACCAAATAAAGCATAAATAACAGCACTGTCTCTTGCACCTCACTGCTGCTGGAGCTGTAGGACACAATGACCCCACCCCTGACACTCACACAAACTTCACCTTCAGCTTCCTGCTCGTAGATTTTTTCATGGGACAAGGCTGGGCTCACCCTCAGTGATGCAGGGGACTCTTCAGGCAGCTCTGAGTCTCTTTATCTTGCCAAGTCCTAGAGTCAATATGGTGAGATTGTTTCTACTCTTCAGGTTGGTCTGATCCAACCACTCATTTTCAGAAATGATAACAAAGTGGTGCTCTCATTAACACATTTGATTAATTACTTTAAAGGATTCAACCCCGACCCTTGCATTAACCTTTTTGCTCAGCTTTATTCTTGGAAGAAGAGCTAACAAGGCTGAATTCTTCATGTTCTAAGAGTGCAGTATCATTCCTTTGGCCCACTGGGCAGGATGCTGTCATCCTTTTGAAACAACAGGGATATTCTTGATTTACACTGAAAAGAAGATTAATAGAAAATTGTGTGATGTGATGTAATTTGGGGGAAACAAAATCCCTTCTCTTTGTTTTTTTTCTGTATCCCCTAGAGAATCAAGAGAATGTTTTTCAAGTAGCTGTAGGTAAGTAGCAATTACATTACCAGGACGTTTTTTGCACTTTAGCCAAAGGTAGTTTTGCTTTAACGTGCATAAAATGAACAGTCTGTGATGCAGAGACACAACTATAGTCTCTCTTCCACAGGGAAGCACATAAAATCCAGACTACAGTGAGCAGCCTGATATCCTTACACACTCACATTCTTTACTCTCTATGATACTTCAGATTGCGCTGCATCGTGGAACAGTTTCAGGGTGAAAGGAATTCCACACAAATCCACTGATATCCTAGTAGGCTGCAGGCTTTTACACTAACATCACTGAACAATCACTCTAGTCCATAAAAATGGAAATAGGACTGGCACTGCCATTTCCCCCTGGTGTTCCAGCTGTGCTCTAAAAGAAAAGGACAGCAGCTGGTATTTGTGCTCTGTTATGCAACTAGGATGAGGAACACTTATTTTGGAATCCAGCTTTTGTTTAGGCATGACAAAAATACCAAACTGCTCAGAAGTTGCAGGCATATGAGAAAGCTGAAATTAAATGCATAGAAACACCAAACTTGTCATAGTGAGGAACCTCTGCTGGCCCTTCCTAAGGTGAGGTCACAGGTTTGGACCTTTGGCCTCATTTCTAGCCAAAGGGCAAGACGCAGACCTGGGAGTCTTGAACATCATTGCTCCTGAGCATGTGTTCTCACTACCACAGTTAAATGAGAAGTATCTTGAATTAGAACTGAGTAACTCGGTTACCCACTTTAACTCCCAATGAACTCAAGTTTCTTTACTGTGGTTCCTTTCAGTTCAAGAAGCTGTGGACTTCAGGTACCACGGTGCTCCTGCCCTGTGGGGTGTGTCCCACTGCCTCTGTGACTGTTCCTGGCGCTAGAGTAGGTAACTGGACTGTTGCTGCAGCGCCGCAGAGACCTGCCCTCCACTCCCCAGCCATACAGCAAGATGGCTGTTGTACCATCTAACACTGCAAAAAACTGCTTCAACTGCACCTCACCACACCTCCTCCCAGGACGTAAAGCCTCAGACTTCCTAGCTTCCAAAGTTTTGCTTTAACAGTGTCCACCTACTTCATCTTTTTTTCCTCTACTTACGTTTCAGAAACTCAGGAGGCAAGAACACACCGCTTACCATTACAGGATGTCTCCAGCAGTAACAAATGGACTACTTGGAAAACATAATTGCTAGGTTGGGGTTTTCAATACATCTCTGAAAACATAATCTCTTATAATTCGAGTCCTGACTATGCTACCACCTACTAACACACAGAAAGACTCACCAAAGTGGAACAGCTCTTTAGTCTCACCATGATTAACACCTGCCACAGGAGATGTAAATTCCCTAGCAGCTGTGAGCTAGAATTAGAACAAGGTTGAGGTTTTTGTGTTTAGGTTGTTTTTTCTTCAAATGATGAGGAAAACTAAAGAGCTTTAAGAGACATGGAAGGCAACATTTTTTTTCCACCTTTCTCTTTTCCCATTTCTCAAACACAAGAGATTTGTTTTCCCCTTTCAGAATTTGCTTTGGAAACTTTAAATGCTGATGGAGAAACTTGTTGCAAAAATTTTTAGAGCAATCTCCCTTCCTGTACTTCAAGTGCCCTACCAAATTTATTCTACCTTAGCTACCTGCATCACTAGGTACTTCCTAAAATACAATTTACAGTTCATTAAACATTTTCTGCACATCTGCAGAGAACTGGCTGATTACATGGTCCCAATGCCTTTTTGCAACTCAGCAACTAACCCAGATGAAATACCTTCTCTCTTGACATCATGTTTCTGAGCAGCCAATGGTAATTCCACAAGAATTATCAGTCCTCCAAGGGAAGCGAAGAGATAGGACTCGGCATTGCCAACTCCCAAATATTTAAGAGGAATGTTTCTTGCTCCTCTCACCCCCCTGTAAAGTAGAATCAACATGTTTACACAAGAGCATTGAATTTCCAGATAGAACTCTAGTCCTCATAAGGCCAGATAAAAGTTTGAAATGGTGATGCCTAACATTTTTGTTATTTTGTGAACTGCTTTACTTCAAAAGTAATGTCTGAATCTGGTGGAGGTATGGGTTGGGACATGTGGAAATAGCAAAATTTTATGTCTATGATGTAAAGAAACTTGTATCCAGATTACAAACCACTATTCTAGTGGAAATCTTAGGGTATTGAGTTGTTGTAGACAGACAGATCTGAATGCTTTTTGGTTACTTTGAATTCCTGTGAGTGCTGATACACAAAAGTTAATGATATACAAAGCAAATATGCATATGAAGTCTCTCAGTATGCAAGAGATCTACTTCTGCCATTGTGTCCTCAGCTTCAAAATATCCTAATTAGCAACCGGTCCAATCTTTTAATGAGTCTGTTACATCATTGAACTCTGCAGCCACATGCTGTTCAGATTGCCTTTCCTATTTTAATGTGAGTTAAATTGGGGTTTAACTTTTACTCATCTCCTAACTTTCTCATCTGTGAATAATCCTCACAGCTCAGTGATTTGGCTGGTATTTGTTACCTGGGACATGCTGCTAAATTGCTACTACCTGTCCTAACAAGCCCTCTGACTGAGACAGCTGACAAACCTCTAAAAACAAAATGAAAGGGGAAAACAGCAACAAATTCTCCTCAACTTAATTGGGGGGTGTGAAAAAGGGGTTACCTCATCAGCCTTTGTAATTTTCAGGGATTAATTAAAGGATAATGTTTGCTGCAGAGGAGTTTATGAGGCAATAAATAGCTTTTGCGGCTGATTAAGTGCCAAAGCAAAGCTGATAAAGGCATCTAATAATTGCAAAAGCCATTTAGTGCCTTGAATACATATGTGCCACGGATGTAAGTCTTACTCTGTGACAGATCAGCAGCAGACTAACGAAACGGAGAGGAGCCCTCCTCGCCTTTAAAGACCTTGGGTGGGTAACTAGAAAAATCCGCAAGGTGTGCAACTCGGCCCCAAATCCGGGCTGATCCTTACCTGGAAGGAATCCAAAAAGCCGCAGCTGAAGCCGTCGGTTTTGCTGCTCTGCAAACGCTCCAACAGCGCAGAGCCACCTCCCCGGGCCCCACCTTGCCGAGGGCTACACAAACCCCCAGCCGTGCTCGCCTTGCTCGCCTTGCCCCGGGGTCTGAGGCGAAGGTTGGTTTTTGGGCACACAAGGGCAGACCCGGGAGGGGGATGCGATGGGAAGAGGGGGATGAAATGCAAAGAGGGGGCATTTGAAGGCGGCTTGCACTGGGCAGCGACGATCAGTGGGACCGCTGAGGGCAGCGGGCGCTAGGGGCAGCCCGCGCTGTGCCCAGCCCCGGCAGCACCGCGGCCTCACAGGCGCTGAGGGCCGTCCCTGCATCCCCTTCCCCCGTGAGTGCGGTGGCAGGAGCCCGAGGAGCAGGGAGGGACTCGTGTTTCTGAGGCCCTTTCTTCTGTCATCCCATTTGGAGTGTGAGGGATAGCAAGGGAACGAAGACAGGGAAGGGTTAGGCTGGGTATTAGGAAAAGGTTCTTCACCCAGGGGGTGGTTGGACACTGGAACACTTCCCCAGGGAAGTGGTCACAGCACCAACCCTGACAGAGTTCAAGAGCTGTTTGGACAATGCTTTCAGGAACGTGGTGACTCTTAGGGCAGTTGCAGGGCCAGGAGTTGGACTCAATGATCCCTTTCAATTCAGGATATTCCATAGTTTCATGACTCTGTGAAGGCAGCACTGACTGCTGCATCCTCAGGGCCGGTGTTGGGCCTTGGAGCTGGTGTGGAAGGGTTGTAGTTTCTCTCTCGGTTTCTGCACAGGTGCAAGAAACTGCTGGGCATTCATAGCCATCTGCCACTTAAACTTACTTGGACTTTGAGACTGGCTGGTTTGCTTTCTCCTTTGAGGTGCCACAGCAGGCTCCTGTGGTGGTGGTCAGAGCTACTTTTCCTGGGTAAGTAGGAAGGGGATGAAGCAGCACACATCAGGCTCCCAGGGGTAAGGCATTCTAATCTCTTCCACAGCAGTACTGCAGTGGCTTTGCCAGCTGTGACCACATCTATACTGCAGGCAAAAACACTGCACAGTGGGAAACTGGAAGAAATAAACCAAACAGAGCTAGGGAAAATAGGCTGACAGCAAGTGCATCCCATGTCCCTTCCTCCTCCTTTGCTTTCCCTGCCCCTACACAGCCCATGTAAACTGTCATTGGCATTTTTTCACTCTCCTTGCTTTGTTTGCTGCCTTGCTCTTCAGCTGATAAATAATAGGCACAGCCAAAGAGTGATGCAATTTCTGTGAGAACACAGAGTTCTGCATTTTATAAACAATAATTAACTACTGCTGAGTGTGCCGGCCCATGAGAAGCCTGAAATGCTGATCACATCTTGCAGCTCTCACCAGGGCAGCAAAGAAAACAGAAGTATCAACTTTGAATTCTGCCACGTTGTCCTTTCTGGCTTGCAAATGAACTGATTATTAAACTGATATGATGCCTAAGTGGGTGAGCTTTAAATTAGTTGTAAACAAAGAGAGACACTGGTGGGCTGGCACTGACTGTTGGTTTTGTTATTGTGTGTGATTCCTTCCTCTGCCATCTCTTGAAAACACATACTTTTGAATATGAGCATGGGCCGCATTTTGACTTTATGCCCAGAAGTGAGCTTTGTCCCTTTATATAGGTATCCAAATATGTCCAGATGAACATGAAATAGCAACTGAGTACCTATAGTTGACAAGATTGTTATGGTTTGTGAGTGATGCTATTTGCAAAATAGAGGCACCAAGAACGAACAGTTGCAAGTGTCCCAGAAGTGTTTTGTAATTTGGACTGTGTGGAGGCGAGGGCAGTGTGGAGAAATAGATTAGAATACAGTGCAGCATTTTCCTAAAGGCACACTTGTTTTGGTAATGCAAAGTCAAAAGTCAATTTTGCTGTTAAGTGAGGCAGCTCTGATTCAGAAGAAAGGCAGGAATTGGAAAGTGTCGTTCTCTGGGAGTTGATGTATTTTTAATGTCTTCCCTCTCCGACTACAGCAGAGATCATGACAAATTCAACTGACTTTTTCAAGCTCTGTTCTTGCAAAAGCAGATTTTAACATCTGCGTTAGCTCTTCCCTTGGCTTACCATTACAGATTTCTACTTGAAGGCTTTATTTCTCAGATGCTGGGCTGTGATTGATAATTAAATCTCTGCAAGTGCAGTATGAGTCATGAGAAACAGGGTCAGAATACGTAAACGTGTATCTGGAGAGTGCAGTATTTACTCGGAGAGAGCTAACGCAGAAAAGCAGCAAAAAGCACACAAGTTAAGCACACGATCCTCTTGGGCCGCTACCCGGAGCAGTATTCCCATTTTCTCAATGGAGCATCTAAGCACCCAGCCTGCATAAACTGTGAAATGTAATTACCCTGACATATGGGAAATCTCTGGCAGGCACAGCCTTGGCATGGATAGCACAGCATAGCCCTGCAAAGGCCCCTGGAACTGGAGTGTATTGGAGACATGGCCAGCATGTTCCGATAGCTCAGCTATTTCTGAGCCTCTGACTGAACTGCAGAGTCGTTCAACTTACTGCATCCCTGGAACAGCCATTTGGCAGGATGCAGTGTATCCTTCCTTTCTCCCCACTCCTGCAGCTTTTGCACCTGAGGCTGAATTTATGGGTTTCAAGTTTCTTCTGGCTAGATCAACTTCCTTCCCTCATCTGAAAAGGGAAATTGAGCAGTAAATGTTTTCCTTTAGCATGTGGAATTTTCCTCTTACAACTTAGCAAATCCCGGTCTAAATTTTACTTTAAAAGAAAACACTGAAGGTCATCATCTGTAAGAGGTTTTTTTTGTTGATTACTTGGTAAATTGTCAGAGACGCCCAACTCCAAGTTAGCTATCCACATGACTGAGCTAAGAAAACAGAACAAGTCTTTACCATGTAACCTTTTTAATGTTTGATAGCCTTAAGGAAGGATAGATGGCCTAACAAATTTCCTAAACCCATGTGTGATGGTTTGTGCAGATGCAAGGCTGGTGGGTACAACTTTACATCTTAAGTTGCAGATTTGGATCCCATTGTCTACAGGAAGTTAATAAAAATTAACCTAATAAAAAATCTCAACCTTGGCAAAGGACAACTTTAAAATAAGAGTTTCCCTCTTGTCTTCTTGCATATCTACTGCAGTATACACAGTGTAAGCATAGTGGATTTAGCTGTTGCCCAAGAAAAAAGATACAGAGGAGCTTGGCACAGACATTCTACTCTATGTTAAAGGTACCTAACTGTTAGAAGAAAATTCGAGTCTGTGTTGTTATTGCATAAGGCTTATGAATGGAGAGGACTTGGCATTATGAGCACCATGCCTGCTCCAACCAGCGGAGCTCATCTCAGCATTCATAGCAGCAGAGCTCTGCCTGTGCACACACAGAGCAGATGAAGAGCAGCTCCTGTTTGAGTGACACCCAAGATCACTGAATTATGTCAGTGTGAAGTTAGAACTCTCTTATTCTGCTCCTATGTGGTCCTCCCAGGCGGGGAGTGGCATTCCTGTACTGGAGAGGGCAGTGCTGTCAGTCTCACCAAAGGAAGCTTTCCCTTGCTGGGCAGAATCCCCGATTCTGCTCTGGCTGCCAGAGTATCAACTAAATTGTGATTCCTGAACATAAAAACAGACAGTGTAACTGAACAGATGCCTCCAAACCTGCTGTAGAGGAGAATACTGGAGAACTAGTGAAGCCACTAGAAGGTAAGGAGCCAACTGAAAGGGTTTCTGACACAAATTCAAAGGCCATGTCTTTTAATAGACCACTGAAAGAATTTAGAGGGATTATCATCTCTATAAAATACTTATATTCAGAGAACTGTCCTTGAAAGTAATTAACTTAAATGTGATTTAAAAGGTGAAATAATTTTTACTCTAAAGCATCTCTCTGCCTGGTTTAAAGAAAGAACTCCATCTTCCAAGCTTTTGATTACAAAGCAACTTAGCACAAGTCAGTTACTGCTGTGGTCCTTAAAAGCTTTAAAGCTTGCCCTATGCCAAAGCTCTGTTAACATGGCACACCAAGCTAGGTTTAACACTACATTATTTACCATTTGTAAGCAAGCTAATAAAAGCTTTGGTATGTGAATATGTTTTCATCTTAGAAGTTTTCCATAGTTTCTAACATGGCTTTAAAAGTTGCCCTACTTCTGCTTAATTAGAAATATGTGTTCTTTGCCTTACAATCTGCAGAACTATGAGGTAGTAGGAAAGGTAATGGTAAATGTAAGCATTTGTCTTTAAATCTGGCAATCTTAATCTAAAAGATAAGATATGTAAAGATAATGAACTAAAGCAAAAGACTCAACTTGAACTATTTGAGTTAAACTAAATCACTATGTATACCTTGGATATTCAGAGTAATTTCGCTTTCAGCAAGCTTGTAAAAAAAAACTTCCAAAAGGATTAGGGAGAAGGATAAAAAAACAACCTAGAAACCTGCAATAGTCATAAGTAAATTTGCAGAAAGCAAGCAGCTTCCTGCCTAAATGGATTCCAAAGATAACATGCATGGATAAAGACAGACTTGTTAGATTGAATTCTTAGTTAAACCAAGTACAACAGACATGGCAGAAGATGTGTTTATGCAGACCTGGTGCATGTTTGCAGAAGGTAGTTCTCCATTTAGTTTTAAGTAGAATTTCAAGCAGTCCTTAAGTTTGGTTGAAAAGCAGCATTATGTGCACAGTTGTTTCAAAGTCGTTCTTTCCAGCCCAGAATGTGGTCACCAGTAAGAGGTACTTAGTTTTTTCACAGGTTAGCAGCCTCTGAATCAGGAGCTACATTCATTCGGCATCTGTCTTTGGTGACTACTGGTGTTTTTTTGATGCTATTAAATGATGAGAGAGACAAGTTTAATTCAGTGCAAATTACACACAATGCATCAAGCCTTGAGTATGAGGCAGTGGAGCAGGCTGCCCAGAGAAGTTATGGATGCTGAATCCCTGGACGTGTTCAAGGCCAGGCTGAACAGATCTTGGAGCAATCTGGTGTCCCTACCCATGGAAGGGCTTTGGAAGTGGATGATCTTTAGGGTGACTTCCAACCCAAAGCATTCTGAGTCTCTGCGTGGTTCTACTCGGTTCATGTTTCTTTGGGCCTCCAATGACTCCACTTGCAGTCCAGTCAAGGATTAGGCTGTATCCCCATGAGCACTTAACCTGCACTAGGAGCAGAGCTGGAGGGCAAAATGATTGGTGCTAATAATCTCACATACTTGAAGGTTTCATTTCAGCCTAGAAATAAAGAAACTTTTCTGTTCCAGCCCAGACCTGGGTCTGGTCCAGCTAAACCATCAAAGAGATCAAACGCAGTTAGAGGCACTTCAAGAGCTAGCTATTTCTTGCTGGAGTTTTGCTATAAATGAATCCAGTTTGTGCACTGAGGACACTGCACAAGCAAGTCAGATCATGGCAAATGCTCTGCTAGTTTGAAAAGCATAGAAGAGCTCTTCATTAAATATTAAGGTAACAAACCCCCATTTTTTATATACTTGGTACAGCACTCCTGTTGGTTTACATTTCAAAGCATTAATTCACAGAACACTTAAGATCAGTCAGTACATATAATAATCTTGAAAAAATTATTCTAAGTTCTGCCTTCCCCTGTTTTCCAGGTGCAGGAGTCTTCTTGATGTGATATCCAAGAGAGCCATTGCTAAAATTATTATGGTTGCATAGCAACCTCAGTGTGATAAATAACTGGTTTAAAACAGTCCTGTGCTGTCTATTTCTTTTCCAACAGGACCCAAACAGTTTCTTACCACTGCACCTAATAAAACTTTTGAAGAAAAACATATGCATATGCAGTTTTTATGACTAAAGAAGTTTCTTTATTCAAATATCTCATTATTTCTAGGCACTATCACCAAATTACTGCACCAAGTTATCTTCAAGTACGCATTATTCCAGCATTGTAACTTCTCTGCAAACACCACCAAGCCCCATCTTGTCTCCCCTGCTTGGATCATCAGCTGAAAGCACAACAGAAATAGTCTGAATGTAGAAATTAACCAATATAATACTCATAATCCAGCTGTAATTTCCAAAAGAGTCACGTTTTTTATGTAGCCAGTTAAGCCTTCTCTACAGAAACAAAACTAAACATGGACAAACTCAACATACAACTTATATATTCCCAGTTTGTTTTATTTTCATGGAATGCTAATTTAGTTACAATCTGGCAGTTCATAACTACTGAAATGTGACATTAATTCATCTCCAATGCTGTAGAACTGTCTTGATTTATATAGTTTTAAAACAATCTTATTTTACAATAGTTGAGGTCTCTGGTGGTTTTTAAGCTCTGATGCTTAAGCACACAGCAAGCTACAAACCTTAGGTTTTATATTTATACATATATTCTATGTATTCAGACAACTGCTGTAAGTTATCTATAATTTAATATTTATAAAAAGTGCATATACTGGTACATATGCACATCTAGAAACACTTTTACTACTGCCTCCCTTTTTTATAAAAAGCTGCGTAACATACAGCCATATTATTCTCACTCACTGCTATTAAAGTCTTTTACTATCTTTGTTACACAATTTTAACTATTCAGTTACCTCAAACTGATGTAGGTATTTCTATGTATATTTTCTCCTAAAGAAAAAAAGTCCTCCCTATTCCTTTAAGAAGCTTTAAGTCATGCATCAGTTTAGTACACAGTCACTTTTACCATGGATTTTAGAATCCTAGACAGTGTAAAATCTACTTCTGGAAAATGTCTGTCTGTATATTTAATTTCTTCTTTTAGTTACAAAAAATATATAGGATTGAAACATACTGAATACATGCATCTCTCAAAGTGGCTATATTCTAGCCTTATAGATAAATTTAAAAAGTACACCCTTGCTAACAGGATGCAAACATGACCTCAAATAGGCCATTACCTGTATTTAATAGAGCTCATTACATTAAAAAGTTCAAGTCAGCTGTTCTCACAAGATGGTGTCAAAAGACTGAAGAGCGTGATATATTTATAGTCAATGTACAAAGGTGGGTGCACAGGCCTAGTGCCATTCTGTTATTCAATACTTTCAAGGCTTCTAGGCTTTGCCTCTGGTGGTGTAAGTCCTGAAATGATCTGAATGAAAGCTTAAGTTGAAAATTGTTTTTTTAATACACCATAAAAGCAAGTTGTATTTAAAAGAAAAATGTACACTGAACAACCTGAAGTACTCACTGAAACAACTGTACAAAACTATTATAGATACAGAAAGAAATAATGGTGGACTTAACTGCAAACACAAGTAACACTTGTTAACAAATGTAAAAACCTGCTTTGTTTTAATTCTTCTACCAAGTAAGAATTTGCAGCTGTTCAGAACAAGTAAAATTCAAACCACCTCAATGTTTACATTTGAAGTTTTTATACAGTGCAAACGTTTAAGACAGAATAACTTCCCAGTGAAACAGCTGACACTACTTCGTGCCAGTCTTTTGAAGATTCTTCTTTCAGTAAGTAAGTCTATTTACAAATTAAGCTAAAGGTTCACTCTATATGCTTTGAAGTTTGCTGAATATCAGCAGAAAAATATGTGAACTAGCAGCAGTTGTATTACAAACGTGATGGTTACTTTAATGAATGCATAAAGTTTTCAAGACTGTATTCAGTGTCATACTGCTCTTGATCCCACAGTTCTCCAAGGTTTTCGAGTACTGATTTCATTGATGCTTTCCCAGAAGAGGTAGAGGTATCTGCTTTTTCAGTTTTTCCATCCTTTGCAAAAGAAAAAAAATTCCTGTTAATATACAGAATAATGTTTTCAGGAATCTAACAAATTCTTCAAGTCTGGTAATTCTTCTGGGGAAATATCACTTCCTCCTGTTGCTCAGAGAGCTGTCTACTATTCATCAGTCCAACTTAAGCATTCATGTTATTAAATTTTACATTTCAAAGCAAAGCTGTTCCCTAAGCTGACTCTTATTTTTGGTAGGTATTTGTAAAAATGCTTCTTTACCTTGTCAAGAGTGAACAGATCAAGAAGCTGCTCTGTTCCCATGCTCTGTAGGCTTGCATTTTCTTGGCTGATCACTGTATTTGCAATATTCATTTTGAACTTTTGAAGACCCATGATCTTCTCTTCCAGAGTTCCCCTGGTTATCAGGCGATACACATTAACAACACGTTTCTGAAAGAAAAAAAGCACACTTAGCTAAAAAGTATCATCTTAGGGTACTCTGGAAAGCATTAGCTTTTAGTGTTTATCATGGACATTCTGGAGGCAGTTTGGCTTGGAGTTACCCTTCAGTAACTGTACTCAGTCTGACAGACATTAGATGGAAAGCACAAGACTGTGCCACTATATAGTAGAGGCATCTTCAGTTGCATCTGTAATCCAGAAGAATTCCCTGCTTTTTGCAGCTCTAGGGGAAGACTAACAGCATTCATTCTTGCCCTGTCCAAGCACCAGAGAAGGACAAACCTGTGGGCTGCTCCTTCAGTTCCCTCTCTCACTCCTCAGTCATCTCTTCCTTCACTGAAGTGTGATTCTTCCCTGGGCTCTCCCCAGCAGCTCAGGAAGTACAGAAGAGAAGACTTCCCAAGTTGGGGACAGATTTAAGTACACACTTCAGCAGCTGGCATATTTGCAAGAAATAAGTATGAATGGAAGCTTGGTAGAAACCCACAGATGTCACTTATACATTACAATCTCACACGAGTTCAGTAAGAAAAAAGCCACCCTTATGGGAAATGAAGAGGTTTTCACCTGCCCAATGCGATGTGCCCGATCCATGGCTTGCAGGTCTCTCATTGGGTTCCAGTCATGTTCCACAAATACAACTGTGTCAGCCCCTGTCAAGTTAAGTCCTAGTCCACCAACATGAGTGGTGAGCAACAGTACATCTATAGATGGGTCATTATTAAACCTGTATACAACAAAAAGTTAAGTATGGTAAGTTTCATTTAAATAAAGAATTTATGAACCTCATCTGCTCTGAGGCAGACAAAAACCCAATTCTGCACCATCTAAATAATAAACTTGGCCTCATACTGGTTATGAGGAGATAATGCATACCGGGAAACAATGGAATGTCTCTGCCCAGCAGGGATGCTGCCATCAAGTCGTAAGTAAGTAACTGAAGGTAACTGAGGTCTGAGAAGGTCATGCTCCACTATATCCAGCATACTCTTCAGCTGACAAAAGATAAGCACTCTGTGCTGGGCCACAACAGCTTCTGTACCGCCTTCCGAAGATCCACCATTCCCCAAACCACAGTCAAGTAGCAGCTTTAAGTAAAAGAACATTAGAGTGTGTCATTAAAATGACTGCAGATCTCACGTAAACATTGACATTTGTTGATTATCAAAAGTAGAAATGAGAGAAACAAACTGCAGAAGGAAGTATGTAAATGACAAGTCACTTAAATGATAAGAAGGCAAAGTTTGGCTTCACAGTCAAACTATGAAAAACTTAAGAGTCACCAGAAAGCCATTTTCTTCACTTACTTAAATTCTATTCTAAGTAAAGCTATGTAATGCAATCTAACTTTATCAAGGAACTTGTCTCCTATATAATAAATATGAAAAAAAAATCTGCAACAAGAGGGACAAAAATGAAACAGAAGTAAGGTTCTTCGTATGCCAACAAGTTATATAAACATCGCCATGAAGACTGTGCTTCCCCTCCCTCTTGAATTACCAGGGAAAATAAGGCATGTCCTGAAACACACTTGCAATTCTTTTTCATTTGCTACATAATTTTATTAAGAAGAGTTTTCATAGTGATGACATCTTCAATAAAATCCTAAACTGTAACATCAGTAGAGACATTTAGGAAATTTAAGGCAAAACACACATCCACCTACTTGTTTCAAAGCAGACAACTTAGGTGCATGTTGGATATCTCGAAGGGATGAATTCTGAGCTGCAAGTTGCTCTGTAATTCTTTTATATTCTGGATGTTGGGTTGTGAGCACTAATGCTGGATGGTTGCAGAGCTTCCGTAAGTACTGCAATGCCTTTAATTATTTAAGAAATGAAGTTCAAAGAAATAATTAGCAAGAACACAGTTACAGAAAAAGGATTAACAGAATTGATTTTAAGTATGGGGGTCACTTGGCCACATTCCACAATCTGGACTTTATGGTGTATTTTCATCAGAATTGCACATTTAAAACCTGCGTTTCAAATTGTATCTAAACACTGTGACACTCATTGTGATCTTGGGTCCCTCTTTTCAGGAAAAGTGCAGATTACCATTTCCCACACTTTCATCTGAGTCTGCAATACAGGAAATGGGTTGGGAGCAGTGCAGAGCCTTTGAGAGTAATTGTCTCCTATTAACCAAGAGTTAATCTGCAATTCTGTAAGATCATGAACCTTCACAAATTCAGATCTAACCGTAAGGAAACATTTTGTCCATATTTTATCATCTTAATGTTGAAGTGTAACAGCTGATGAAATCAGAATTACTTCCCTCATTCTGAAGTTTTGCTCTCTCAGTACTCAGCTTTTACAAGATCCACAAAACAGCTGAACACCAGTTGAGCAGATCACATTAAAAATACACGACAGTGTTACGCTTCGTAAGACACAACCAAAAATTTCAACATAATAGCTATATATCACATTCCAGCCATAAATACTCTATTTAGATCATATGGCCACAAATGTCTAAGTTTACTGTTTTGATTTTTGGTTTTTACTAAACCTATAAATACAGTTACCTAAAATGTATGTACTAGGAAATAAATATTACTGAAAAAATCTGTACCTGAAATACATGACCTGTAGATTTAAGCTTTGGTTTTTCAGTTTCTTCATTCAGTGAAATTGAAGAAACTGTTTCATCAATATCACATTTGGCACGAGACTTGGCAAAATCTTCATAAAGCTGAACCTGTAGACCAGACAAGAGAATGTGTGTTTTTTCCTGACAGAAGATAGACAATCCTCTTCAGAGTTTAAATTCAGAATTTTATCTTGAAACATCATACATCAAGAAAGCTATTTCATATCTGACACAAGAGAACCACTAACAACACAATCTCTTGCCATTTATTTTCTTTCAACTTGGAAAGTGTTATTAAAAAACAAATTGCAGATGCCTAGGTGTTGTTCCTGAAAAATGCCAGAAATTAAGCTCAAGAAATACTCTATTACTACAGGACTGGAATTAGTTTTTTAAACACATACTAGAAAATCCTTTTAGCACATCCAGAGAATGTCAGAGCTGATATCAGACTGACACAGGAATACAGAATTCATGCCTTTGTGGTCTTAATTGTGCTGAAAAATAAACTTTCAGCCACTTTTTATGCATACCTGCAGAGGACTGAGAATACAATAATAATCTTGAATAATTTTGGGTGGCAGATCTTGCAGCACATCCTCTTTCATTCTCCTTAGCAGGAATGGCAGGACTTGGCGGTGCAGTGCTTCCATTGCAAGTACCCCTAGTGAGGGCAACAGCAGCAGTGTTTGAGAAGAAAAACACTTTTTTTCAAAACTTTCAGCTCCCCCTCAATCTCTGATGTTAGAACTGACCACGCTTTTTCTTTTCATTAGCAGTTCTCATTTAAAAGGCTAAAACAAAACCCCAAAGATTGAACATTTGATCCTTACCAGCCTCTTGTTCTCGACTGGAGCTTCGAGCATCTCTGCTTGCCAGGATTGGTTTGCCATAACGAGCCGCAAATTGGCGTTCAGTGCCCAAGAATCCTGGCATTAGGAAGTCAAACAACGACCACAACTCTAAGACGTTGTTCTGAACATAAAAGAAACATTTGATAAATTATTTTCAAAAGTAATAAATTGTTGCAAGGTATCAGAAAAAATTTCCATGTATATTTAAAACCCTACAAACCTCACACTACAACCCAGTCCCAAGCAGCTGGAGCTTGGCTCTTTTGTCCATCTGAGTTACAGAATACCTCTGCATACACTTGAATGTATAAATGGACTTCCCACTGCGTCCAACACCTTAAGCCACACCCTGCATTCTTCTGGTTAACAAAATCCAGGACACAACAGTAGTCTTAGTCCCGGGTGAGACAGAAACTGCACAGGCAGTATCATTGGGACGAAGCTCAAAATCTAGAGATCTCAGAACTGAGTTTCCTGCTAATTTTTATTTCCTGCTTCCCTGCCTGACACTTACAGAAGAAGTGGCAGAGAAAGTCTTGCTGCCAACTTTTGAACCCCATTAGTATCACAAAACCTGCATTCATTCCCCTATACACAGGTATACCAGGAAAGGGAAAAGATGTTGTTTTGAGCATTTAGCAGTAAAAGGCTGTTTTACAATGTATACTTTGAACATGATGATTGAAAAAAGGTTCAATAAAATGGAGTGCAAGATAGGTGTATTTTGTTTATTTTCTACTATTCATCCAAAATAGAAAATTGGTTACCTGGATTGGTGTCCCAGAAAGAATTATCCTGTAATTAGCAGTCAGTTGTTTTACTGCTTTTGACAGCTTTGTTTTTCCATTTTTTATTACATGGCCTTCATCAAGAATGCAGTAATTAAACTTAATATTTCTAGAAAAGAAAAACACAGACTTAAGTAGCATTTAAAATTCTAAGCTATTAAAAACCTCAGAAAATAAGCCAATTCTTACCTGAAGAAGTCAATGTCATTTCTTACAACATCATATGAAGCCACTATGAGATTGTGTCTTTTCACCTGGTGTTGCAATCTTAGGAAAAAAAAATAATGAGGAGTTAATTGAAGTGTTCCTTACACGTTATTATTTCAGCCTTTAAAGGTACCATCACAAGTGTTGCCATGCCCACAAACTATGCTTCAGTAGTAATAGTAAACTGAATTGAAAAATGCCATGTGTGATATTTTACTCTAAACCAGTTCTGAATGCAAAATGGATTACCTTGCTCTCTCAGTAGGAGGTCCGGTATAGTGCAATGGATTAAGATATTCTTTTGAGCAGAATTTGCCCACTTCATCCACCCAGTGTCCCGTGAGTGTAGGAGGACATACCACCAAGGAGGGAAGAGGAACACTGTCCACCAGTTTTGTTCTTGCATACTCCCGAGCCCTTTAAAAGTATAGAATAGAGTTATTAACAAGTTCTTTTTCACAGAAGAGTTTAGGTGGGACCTGGGGAGGCCACCTGGTCCAACCCCCCCGTTCAAGAACAGCCACCTACAGTTACCCAGGACTATGTCCAGATTCATATACCACAGATAAGACCTATCATTAAAGTCTAAGAATTTTCTTAGACTTTGTTTAAGCTTACCTGAGGCAATGATCACCTGCAAGAATGCAAATGGATTGTAAAGTTTTTCCTAAGCCCATGTCATCACAAAGAATTCCATGAAGTTTGTATTTATTGAGAAATGCAAGCCAGTTCACTCCATCCTGAAATCAGAAAAGGAGAGTGCCTCAAGTAAAAACTGGCTTTTTGCTAGTTAAGCTTCAGTTCAAACATCCGTATGTTCTATCACCCAGCACTGTCAAACTAGGAGCTGGTTTCCCACCATAAATGCATCCACTACAGCCCAACCCACTACAGGAGGGAATAAAGGGAACAACAAACAGCCAAATGGTACAGTGAGGCCTGGCTTTGCAGTGGTGGGCTGCCACAGTCAGTGTGAGCAAGGCACAGCCCATTGGCCATTGCCAGAAAAAAAGGCAAAATCCAGAGAGGGGAAAAAAATATCATTGGAACAGTGTAAGAGGCATGCATTACTTCATTTGTTCTTCCTTATCCAGAGTCCAAGATACACACTGCATACCTGAAACCAAAAAAACTCAAAAAATCCACAAGAAAAATGCCAGTACCTGAACAACTCCTACTATTCCATGACTACTATTCAATCAGACTGGAACTTTTAAAACAAAAGTGTAAGTTATTACCTGCTGGTATTTTCTGAGCTCTGCTTTGATTGGTACTGGGATTTCATAGTTTTCCAATTTTTTTCCATCCAGTAATTGTTCCAGAAAGTGACGTTCTTTAGCCTTCATTCTGATTAATTCTTCAGACATGTTTGGTGGGTCTGGTATTCCAGCCTAGGAGAACATTTTAAAGCAGTAATGTAAGGGCTACAGGACTTAACTGCCACAGCGAGGAGAAGAAGAAATTAAACCTCATAATCACTTAGACATTTTCAACAAACAGACAGTAAAGTTCTGCAATCTTCTCAACTGTAAGAATCTAAACTCAGGATTTAAATACTATATTTAGCTATACTTGTTTGATTACTTGCAGGTCAACACATGCGGGGCTGTAAGGTGCAAGAGACAAATCCTGCCCCAGAAGGACATGCTGAAAAGATTGATAGAAATCACACAGAAGATGGAAAATCCTGGTCATGCTTTTAAGATTCTACAAAGACTGAGCTATTCTACCTCTAATCAGAGAGTTTATCTGGCTGGCTAGGAATCGTATGACACCCACTTCTTTTGAGCCACAAGCTACCATCCAAAGTTTGAGGGATTTTTCTCCTACTCAGCAGAATTAGATCTCAAGTGATACTGAGATCCGTAAGATGAATTCAAGCAGTTGGAAACTGTTGGGAGAAGGAAAAACCTGAACCCCTCTAGGTTTGTAGCAGCAGACGTTTTACTTCCTAGGTACTCCCCATACCAGCCCAGAAGCCCTTAAGAAGGCATTTAGGGGCCAAATAATACTCATTCTTGCTTGCTAAAAACATACAGTAGCAGCAGAGGCACTGCTATTTTCCCACCATCACATCTTTGGGTCATCCCATTTTTCTGGGCCACCTCCATCTTTAGTCAGCTTTACTTCAAAACCCAACTTACTAATCACTTGCAGAGGGCTCCTGGCTAAAAAAATACCTCTAGCAAATAATTCCACCATGTATGTGGTTAGTAAGGAAGAGGGATGTTAGTAGTGCCTCAGCAAGGTATTGAAGTACATACATACATACACAGAGACAGCAGCCTCCTTGTTCAATGCTCTGCCTACACTCCCTTTCAGAAGAACTTATCTGCAGTATAAATACTGTGCCAGGTAATCTCAAGCACGTTGTCAACTTGAAGCAGGATTGCTTATCAATACAGGTTTGGTCAAGTTGAACCATTTATCTTATAATCCTTCTCTCAGTCATACATTTTTATGGTTGAAGGAATAATCAATTTGAGCATATAGATGCATAGTTAAGTTCCCCCAACTCACTTAATGCTATTTATCTATTGTTAAATAAAACTCAAAATATTGTTCCATGACAATACCACTATTTTCTCTCACTATTAATCTGCTCCACTCTATGCTTTCATATTTAATACAGTTCAATAACCGATACTGAACTTTCTTAACAAGAAAAGGAAATTTTAAGGCGCTTCTTGCATAACTATGGAAAAGTATGACGTGACCATGCATATGCATACAATTCATAAAACAGTACAGTAGGTTTTTAAGAGATGCTCACTAAATTTTATTAAAATAGCTGTAACCCCCCCCCAAACCCTAAGCTATATGTATTCCAAAGGACAGTGTTTAAGATGCATATGAAGAAGGGCACTGGTGCAAATAGCACTGCAAGGAACATGCTACAAATTAAGTTCTTCTCTGTTCACATTCAACATCTCAGTGTAAGCACACCATAAGTGCTCCTGTTAAGGCAGACTGCTAGTTATCAGATTCTAAGGTTCTATTAAGTTAAACTAAAAACTGAGATAATAAAAAACCCATTATGCTGACAACTGTTTTTCATGATTGACGTGGAAAATCTAACCTGTCTTCTATTACCATCTGGTGGTGACATTAAGTTATTTAGAAGCACTGTAGTCCTTGTAGCACAACACTGGAAGGTGTCTGAGGTATGCAAGTTGTAGCAGGAGTGAAAGACTGAAGCAGATCTGTACTAATTAAACACTACTGCATCATAATACACAATATTTTGCCTAAGTATGTAGGGTGGTGCTTTCTGATTTTAAGAACTAGTAATAAGTGACTCTACTCATCTCCACACTATTTCTGTGACTGTTTATTTTTGATTTTTCTTTTAAATCAGTATTGCTTTTGTGCATTTCTCTTGACAACATGCACAGCAACACACATACCTAAGGAGAGTGCACATATAACTCCTAAAACTTTTAAGACCAAACTCAGAAAAGCAGCCTTACACACAAAATTAATGAATCTACCATTTATGTACACAGTTGAAATGAGCTTCTTACAAAAAGAAATTTCAACATTAAATTAGAAAATTGCTAGCACAGGGTCCAATTTTGCTCATTTTACTTCTAATGGACACATAGATTATCTGATATGGACTCAACACCTATAAAACTAGTTACTCATTCAGCATTTAATAAGCCAGAAGCCTGGACTTTGCAGCTGGTAAAGAGTGGATCCAGGACAGGTCACACAGCCCATATACTTACAGCTCAAGCTTACCTCAAGAGGCATCAGTCTAATCAGTGTTGCAAAGCACTGAGTAGCCATAAAACGTACACTGTTTGTCTGATCACTCATTCTACCCAGAACTGGAACCACTAGAAGAACAATGTATGGAACAATACCAACATCCAGCTGCTCCATCACACCTGGAGTGGTTATTAAGGAAACAGTTTTTACTGCAGTTCAGGTTTGTCTGACAAATACATACCCAGGAGATTCCACACTCAGTAAATAAGAGTCATTAATTGTTACACCCAGGTGAATGAGTTTTTTAGTAACAAAGCAATGCAGAAGCAGAGAAATCTGATCTACCCAACTACTTTCAGCCAGCAAAGTGCACAGTTTGAGAAAATGAATTACCTCCACCAAAATATCACTTGGTAGATAAAATAGAGACAATGAAAATCAGTTTCTTCTATTTCTTTCCTGAGGAGAAAAAAACAGCTTAGTATTTTATTTAATTCCTCCTCTAATTTTTTTCAGGCGTCCGTTTCTGTTCACCCAAATGAAGCAACAGCAAAGAAGTTTCTGCATTTTTGAATATGCACACAAGGATACAGGCAAGTGCTTCAATTGCACCTTCTTGTTTGGTGTTGTCATCTATTGCTCCCAGCCATGGTAGAACCTTCTCTAGAAAGATATTCATTGTTTCCATGGTTGCTATTTTGCTCATAACACCCACACAACGGGAAGCCATGTGTCTCACAGCAGTGCTGGGATGTTGAAGGCACATGTAAAGATGAGGCAAATGCTGTATTAACTGAATAAAAGAAAAAGGTGCAGGGAGTAAAGGTTAATATGAATTATAAACAAATTAGTGGGGGTTTTTTTTTAGAACTAGTGTCTCTAAGTAATTTAAGAACGCTTAAAATGGCTCCTTTGCAAGATATAAATGCTTAAATGAAAAAAAAATTTCAGAAGAAAAAGGCAATTTGAACTTTGAACATGTATTACTTACTCCCCAATACAGATAAAATTCAGAGTAACAAAATATTTAGCATTTCAAAATATTTAGCATAGTCAAAATGAAAATTGATGAAGCCCTTAGTTTAACAAGGAAGTGTTTCACACTGAGAATACAGAACTAAATAACCATAACTTTTTATTAAAAAAAGAATTTTTTCTTAAATATAGATACATAGATTTAAGAATTCCTTCCAGCTAGCAAACCTGTCCTACACTCATCCCCTTTGTGTTTAGGCAGATTAATTATTCATGTTGGGAATCTCAATAATTCTTTGTGACAAGGAAGACACCCAGAAGGAAATCTGCATCTCCCCAGCAGGGTATACACATATGTCTTTGGTGCACGTATGTGTCTTCTTTTTAATCACTGCAGATATGCTTTTGTATGGGATACTAAATTAAGCAGATGGTCAGGTTTTTCCTAATGTGAAAGTCTTGAAATACTAGCTTTGATGAAGCAAGTTCAGCCTCTTTGACTTTATATGAATTTTTTTAAAACTGCACACACTATTAGCACCACCAAAATCAATCTACACAGTAACTACATGCCATATATATGTGTATATATATATAAAATGCACATATTAAAAAAGTCTATGTCAGATGCTAAATGCACTAAAAATCACTTCTGTATTTTATTAAAATAGGTAAGAAAAAATTCCACGTTTCTTCTCCATCTGCTCAGAATTCTACAGCCATTCATTATACCCATCCTTTCCAGAGTTTTGGCCTACTTATTCCTTGCATGGGAGCCTTGTCACGTATTTTTGTCATCCTGTTGCCCTTCTCTGTGTCTCTTCCACAGCTACTACACTTATTTTGAAATAGAGTACTGCAGATATGCTAGTACTGAAAATTGTGTTAGAACCAGGCATAAAGATGACTTTCTTGTTCTGCTTGTTCCTCAACTTTTTTTTTACCAGTACTTTACTGATACTTTCACAGAACTATCCCAACTCCAGGATTCGCTCCTGACTAGAAACAGACAGTTCAGAGAAAGAAAACATTTTTTAAATATTCAGATCTAGTCTACTTGGGGGTAAACTGAGGTCTCCATAATTTTTGCATTCCCTGCACAGGCAGCCTTTCTGACAACCTTCAGCCTGGTACAGAGTAGCCAGGCAGTAAACTGACTTCATTACTACCATTTTGCTCCCACTCTGGCCGCACAAACTGCATGTCAGACTATTATAAGTCAAACCATTTCAGTCAGCCACACAGTGCTGCATAACCACATTTTTTTAACATTTATCACATTTTCATAACAAACAGAAGACATAATATTATCAGTCTGTTCTCCAGGTTTACGATATACAGAATTAGAATAAAGCAGAGCAGAGATGCTGATTCAAGTGTAACATAATAGCATAAATATTATAATAACTCAAGTGTTGGATATGAACTTTTTGGGATCTCATCCAAAACATGGTAGGCCAAGGCTAAATTTTTAGGTAGCTGTTTGCTTTTGTGGTTTATTCTACAACCTACACAAACTACAGAATTTAACATCCTATGGAATACAGGGGAAAAAACAGGTTTAAAACTACACAGCTTAACTGCTGAAGGCTAATGCATTCAATTCATCAAGACGAGAACAGGCAGGCTATGGAGTGACTAAAATACTATTTGAGCAAAATCAGAAAAACATCTAAAAAAGAAAAATAAAGACTTGAACCACTAGCAATAAACAGACTGAAGTGTTTCATACAAAAGCTGGTTACCAGAGGATGTAGCTGAGTATCCATTGAAGCCGCTGTTGTTTCAAAAACCTGCAAGGAATTTACCAGCTCCTGGGCAGGAGCATCTCCTTTTTCCAGTAATGACTTTCGGTCTGGTAAAAACAGAAAAGGTGTTCATTTTAAGACTGACATACTGGCACCAGCCTGCCGCCCCTCCCAGCTTAAATCAGAAGTGTAATTACCAAAATTATTTATGTGAATGTTGTTCCTTAACGAACCAACCATAGCATCCCAAAGATGTGGCAATCCTGTTGCCATTTCAGCACCAAAATGTTTAGCTATAGTAGATAAGGCAAATTCAGCTCCTCTTCTCTGTACAACATAAGGTTTCTGAGCCTAGAATTAAACAATTTAACAAAGTGAGGTCAGGTACATTTAAGAATAACAATTATTGTCAAGGGTGACATCTCATTACATAGGCATTCAATTCTGATTGTGTTTATATCTACCTACAACACATTCACCAAGAGGTTTTTTCCCCAAGTTAATTACTTTATTCTTTATACATGTAAAAAACAAATAATCTTTTCCAGCTAATTATTTAAAGTGAGATTTGGCCTCTGCTGATACTGGTCCATTTCAACAAGATGTTTTCCAAGTGGTTCCAGTTCCAGAACCTCAGATATTGCCAATACAGTGACAGCAAGAACAGTAACATACTAAAAAACTTACCAGGACCAATACTTGATCTGTTATTTATCCCCCTCTCTTGTTCCCACCCTCTTTGGCAAGCAGAATTAGTAAAACACACTAACAATTAAGAACAAAACCCACAACACTGTTTAAGAATCACAGTCCTGCCTAGAATCTTACTAAAACATGCTGAAGGTTCTAAATTAATAAAAGAGAAGAGTTTAGAACATCAAGTATGAAAGTCACACAGACATCCTGTTTCACAGTCATATTTCAATTACTGGTTTTAATGCTTCAGAGGCATCCAGCAGGCACTGAGATGACCAACACTAATATGGGCAGGACACAGTTTGCATCCTCTTGTGTTTGTTCCACATTTTGTGGAAATCCATCTGCATGAACTTATATTGATATTCATATTCTACAGTAAATATAAAATTTCAGGAGTTAATAATGACAAACATTTAAAACACCAAACATAAGCTGCTTGCATCACAAAACTTCTTGTTTTGTGATGCAAAACCCTGGCCATCCCTACTACAATGGTATCAGCTCCAGTGAATTCAAAGTGTTGCAAATTCAAGCTTTTGAAATGTACCTCATCAAGTTCTGTAGGAATGCTTCCACTGCTGCCTGTGGGAAGATCTGCAATAGGGGCTTTTGGAGCTTTTGGAGTAGGACCTCTTCGACTTGTGATGGCAAAAGCAGCTTTCTGATGTCTGTACAGTGTAATTATTCCCCTGTGCTTAGTAACTGTGTGCTGCATCCCATCTTTATCCGAGTTGGGCCCTAAAAGAAAAGGGAGAACAGCTGACAACAATTTAAGCTGCTGCTTAACACACAGGGGGAAGTGAGAGCTAAACTACAAGTCATCTGCTGACTGTGCTTTAAAAAACCCTTGATCTTTTCCATCCTTGAGGACGATGACACTTCAGTACAGAGAGGAGTTACTCTGCTAGGAGCACATTACAGACTTGGTATAAAAAGTTAAGTGTGCAAACTGCCAGAAATTCTTATTCAGCAAGAAGCACAGGTAACACTTGAACCAAATATGAGATGTTTGCACAATTTTATTTCATAGAAAGCACATTATGTTCTAAAGTTGAAACCAACTTATGTTCTGTGTCCTTTACAAACAGTTCAATACTTCTGTCATGATACAATAAAAGATGCCATCAGTATCTTTGGAATTGTTGATGTTTCTAGTTATACTAAAGAGCTTCATTTTCAATCGGATATGAATATTATTCTACTCTGAGATAAAGGAGGACACATTAATTAAGAAAGAGTAAAATATACAATATTCAAACGTTAAAGCAGGTTAGAATCTTTGAGAGTATTAAGATCTTAATTGGGTTAATCTGGGTTGTTCATTCAATCCATACTAATAGACAGCCATTTAAAGAATCCACGACCATTGCACGCATAGGATTATTTCATTCATTTTGAACACTGTCCTCATCTTTTTATCTTACAATTCGCGTATGGAATGTAACACAAGTCACATTTTTGACAGGCTAATTTAATTTCCATTTTTACTCAATTTCACATCTGTAAGTACAATGTGATCATAACTGGATAGTAACTGAACAAGAATCAATACTTGGAAATTGGAATTAAAAGTATTTTATACATATATTTTCTGAAAACAATACACAGTTGCACACAGTTTAAAATACCTAAATGAAATCATTATAAATAAATAAATACTCAGATGCTGGCATCTTAAAAATCACTGAAAACAAGTCTCAGTCAAATATGCATTTCAACAGCTCAGAAATAAGCACAGACATGTATTAAGAACCCTGGCAATCTTAGATGTCATACCTTTTGAGTTTTCATGGCTACTCTGAGGCTGTGCAGGACATGCTGCTAGTGGGGTAAGATGTGGATCCACACAGAGGGAGTTGCAGAGATTTTTTATAATCTTTGAGTTGGGACAAGGAGACCTTGTTGTACACTGCTGAAGTAACTTTGCTATACATGAAGCCACATAGTTTTGTACAAGTGTATTCTCTTCTTTTTTGATAGCTTCCATTAAGGGTTTTATAACAGGATTTAGTTTCTCTGGAAGTTGCTGCAAGTTCACAACTGCACATGCAGCAAAAGTATGGACTCGCAGATGCAACACTTGCCATTCTTGATTTGTTTCTGTAACAGTCATTTGGACTTGCTGCCGTTTACTGTCCAACTGTTGCAGAACTTTAGGATTCAAACTAAAGGATGATGTCACCTCATTGAAAACAGAAGTAACCTAAGAGAAAGGAAAAAAATAATTAAAAATATGTTTAATTTACTGTAAAACGGGATATCCTCATGGCACAACATGAGTCACTTGACCACGTATCACCATCTCCATTTTCCCAGTAAATAACAGGAAATGCTCCAAAATGTAGTTTCTGGGAATCCTGAACTATAGATCAAACAGAAAATATGGCATATCAGACATTTAAAGTCTAGATTCCCAAAGCTACAAGAGCAGCTTATGTACTCCTGCAAATTTAGATTGTCCGATATCTGTTGGTTCTACCCAGATATTCTGGAAATATGTAAGCATGTGACAGATTAGCAAAGCACAATGTGAACACAAGAATCCAGAAAGGATGTGCAAGGTCCCGTGCATGAACAAGTTGTTTCTGAGCTTATTTTCTTTTGAGCAAAGAGATTGGGATAAAAATCTAAGAAAAAAGCACAACAAAGTAGTTGCAGGATCTTCCATATCCTTCCCCACTCACAACTGGTTGACTATTATTGCTTAAATCTTTCACTGGAAAAAGATTAAAAGCAGATTAAGGGGTCAGGGGCAAGAGGGAGAAGGTCTAGAATTTACACGTCTTTTGACAATGGTTTTGAAGCCCACTTTGTTTTCTTGTGTGTAGATTTCAATAGTGAATCCACACCTGGAATCAGAACACTCAGTTTTATTCTCCTATTAAGTATGTACCTTGCACTGCACTTGATTTTTGTCAGACTGTAAACACACCTCAGAGGAAACAGTAAGCACCTTTACACATTCTTTTTTATGAGATATGCAAAGGTCACCACATTATTTCTGCAAGTTACTGTCTATGTAACAATTATGCTGAAGGTACATTTCAAGACAAGAACAGATTTGAAGGAATGGCAGGCATGCCTCTACTTACCAGCTCATTAGCCTGATCTATTGTAAATACACTGCAGTTAACTCTGTTTCCAATGTCAATGTGTGCATCGGCTAACAATGAGATGAGTTGTTTACATTCATTTTGCATTCGTGTAAAAGGAACAGCAATTTCATCATAATAGAGATGCTCAGAAAGGACCCCAAGTAAACGAGGCTGAACACAAATAGCCACAGTTGTACACTCCTGTAAAAGAAAAACACAATTTGCATTTCTGAATAATCACAATTTCTTTTGCTCAGTCTTGGGCAGCTCAATCTAGCCACATAAATCCAATTTCCAGAGGGACTATTAACATTCATAACCCAGAATATTAAAGATAAAGGATTAGGAACAAAAAGTCTGCCACTAGAAATGATAGCAAGTAAGAGATAATATTGTCATCATAAAAGGAATCACTGACCTTATTTGTAGAGAAAATGTGAGCATATTTACTGATTCATGGTTCTGACAGTTGGCATTTATCTCCTGAGTACTGTATTCCTCCACTGTCTAACAATCAAGATTTTGGTATTTAGATGTATAAACACCATTTTAGCTTACCTACTGAAATCTTATTTCAAACTAAGTACCACACAACAAGCAGTGGATTGAGATAGTAAGTAAAATTTATTTTTGCTGCAGAAACATCCTACCTTTTGCAAGGCTGCCCACTCACAGATTACTAACGCAACACTAATCCTCTGCAAGGCAGATTTAGAATTTAAGTGGAAGAGCAGTAGCTGAGCTAATGATTCAGCTGGCTTTATTTCTTGAGTAACAGTATTTACACCTGGGTCACAAATGCAGCAACAAAGTGCTCCCAGCAACCTGACAAGAAGAAAAAGAACAGTCACTTCAAAGTTACAATTACTTTGTAATTTATGATTCAAAATGAAGACACCAAAATAGTAATGAGATTTTGGCAAAACCACTATATATTATGAAAATATATATTGCTTTTAATATTTCTAGTAAACTGACTTTGCTGCCATCATCCGAGCACGCATGACAACATAATCCCTGGTTGCTGGATCTTCTGCAATGCTGTCTGCCCCAGCAATGTATTCCTGAATCACTTCCTTATTCTGGGTTTGACCTTGACGCAGTTTAGCACCTGCCTTTTCCTATGGAATAAAGGAGAGGTTGAAAGTGTTTGTAATGAAAAGATGAGTTAATATTCCATAACATTCCAAATCACCACCACACTATGAAAAAGTTAAACTAAGAGAATACTTCTTGGGTAACAGACTTCTTAAAGTAGTCAATACTTATAAATCATCTCCCCACTAACACCATTCTGTAGTCCAATTAAATGTATGCTATATTGCTTCACTATAATACTAAGGTTAATACTCAAGATACAGCTGATGAACACACAGAGGAAAAAGGAAACCTCTCTCAGCATGTTTTCATAAATAACACAATGCTTTTGGATTTAACTCAGTCCTGCAAACAGATGGCTTTGGAACCATGTAAATAAAGACTTTATAAAGTAGCCACACAGAGTGCTACACAGCAGAACTTAATTCTCATGGATAACCTGACAAGAACCCTTTTGCTCTACAGACTTGCAGCTTGTAAGACAGTTTACATGTAGAACTGTAGAAAGGCACTGCCATGCCACTCTAACAGCTTTAGTATGTGGTTTGTATAAAAGCTAAGCAATTTCCTACTTTCCTCAGAACAGTCAGTGAGGTCACATTTCACTTACTTTTGACCTGGTTTTTACTTCCAGCAACATGTTTAAGTCAATGGGCAAATGAGATGGCTGCATCATTAGGCAGAGCCAGGCTCCCATCCATGGACAAGCAGCTGCAACAACATACTGTACAGATGCCTTGTTTAACAGTTCCAGCCACACCTTGGGAAAGAACCACAGCAGAAATCATGACAAATTTATACATGGTCTACGTAAGCTCACATACATGCTGAGAAACTGCAGAACACTCTCTCATTCACTCTATAGTAAAGCATCACACAGGGCAATTGCGAAGTATTTAACATGAGCACACTATTCTTCATCTGCATGGAAGTACAGAGGATTTGAAAGAGCAGAATACACAAGCACTATGTCTAGGTGGTAAGTCATGCAAATACCTTGTGAATAAGATCCAGAATTTCTTGGTTGCTTTCTAAGATACAAAACTGAAATATGTGCCTCAACATGTCTTGCAGAATTGGAGTCAGCCATGTTGAAGAACTCTGAAACAAGGATATCACATGACCAAGCATATCCCAAAATGCATCACAGTAAGACACTAATAACTAATTCTTACCTGGTCTTGGGTAGACAACAGTGTAAATAACGTTTCCAGTGCTGCTTTTCGCACAGAAGATATCGTGTGATGCAAGAATGGCCACACACGTGGGACCAGCACTGTCAGGGACTGCTGAATACTACAGGAAAGGGAGATGTAGAGGCAGTGATGGGAAAAAAAACACCACACACACACACAAAGTTAATTTTGTTTATGCTTGTTTTATCCAAAAGAAAGCTCTAAGAAAGGAAAGTATTATTGCATATACTTGGTGATTCTAAGTGAAGGACCAAGTTACTACAGCTTATATATTTGAAAAAGTTTGAGTTGGTATCTTTTTTCAGGAAAATCCTGGTTTGATGTTTTTTTAACTAGAGAACTAGTCAATTTAAGCATGTATTTTTACCATGTTTTTTCCCAGATTAAACTTTAGGCTTTGTACAACTGTTTAGAAAAAAGGAGGGGCTGTTTCTGTTCTGAAGTTGCTATTAGGCACTTACAACTTTACAAATAATTAAAAACAAGCTTGCATCTTTTTTTCATGAACTGGCATATCAACTGATGCAAGTAGTACGTGCTGAAATAAAGACTGCATTAGTAACAAAACTTCTTTCTTCTTTTGGATTTGGGCAACCACCACCTTCAGCAGTGCCAATCATACAGGATAAGAAAAATCAAATGCATACAGCATCTACCTTAAGTGCAGATACTGTGAGTTTACCACATGTATTATGCAAAATTTAATATACTAAGATGCAGTTCCTTTGATTTGTCAGAGTCCCAAAGAGATAGCAACTAGGCAGTGTCATCAACCAGTCACAGAATGACTGGTTATACTGTTGATGTGAATTTATGTTTGTAGCTTTCTTCAGAACTGTTCCAATAGCAAAGTTCTACAGGTTCATGAATGTGTACACAGTTTTAATGTACACAGTTTGGTCTCGTTTGGAGTTTGTCTGCTCCTTGTTAACTAACAAAATGTTTGTGGGCAGGACCACCATGCAAGTGGAGCAAATACCCTTTACTAAAACACCCAAGATGAATGGAGAGAGAAGGGGGAAAAAAGTCACATATAAACCATGTCTAGTACACTTCTTAATTCCTTTGTTGCATTTCACTAATGTAATGAAAATAGAAGTACTGTATTAACCTTCACTTTAAGGGAAAAACAGAGTAGAACTAAAATACTGGGTTAAATAATCATCTCAATATGTGATTTGAAAGAAACTAGTAATTCCAATCTGAAAATAAGTAGACACTCAAACCTGTAGTACTGAAGGAATACTAACTGAAAAGTTACCTGCATTTGCGGACCTGAGGATAAGTCAGAAGGGATGAAAGAAGGATCATGATACTGTTTGTGGAAGCTGTCAAGTCATCCAACTCCAGAAGTGCATCCCACAAGGTATTAAGAATAAAAGGCACCTACACAAATAAGCACAGGAGGTTATCATTAAAAAAATCCAAAAACCCAAACCAGTGCTGCCTTTAAGTATTATTTTCTACTCTTAGACCAAAAGTGAACTTTAACAGTTCAGTCACCTTCTGAGATTGAAGTTGGACCAGGCTTTCCACTACTGGTACTAAAGATGCTGCAGCAACAGCTCGGACATCATCATCCAGATCTTGCAGACCTTCAATTATTGCAGGCAACACTTTAGGCAATAAAGTGTTGATCATGTCCTGCCAAAAAGATCAAAAGCATTTTTAAAGCTGAAAAGCTTATAAAGATCCAATCAACTAAGATGTACTCTAAGTGTGTGAATGAACTCCATTCTTTCAAAGGGATGGTACAGGTCCAAGACTATAATCTAAATATTTTAAGTTACCGTTCATGAAATTAAACACAGGTTATAAATTTAATGAACTGTAAGTCAGCTTGATTTTGGTATAAACAAAGCTGAGTGTCTGCAGAATACCACCACAGATAGCCTAAGCTTCTTGTAACACTCTGCTCTGTTACCTCACGTAGGAGAGTACGACCAAGAGCAGGCAGGCACATCCTCTATTTACAATGCTTTCTGCAAGTAACTCATCAAGTTACAACAGTGCAGATTCACTATATACTTGCAGCATGGATATAAAAGTGCAGTCACACATCTCAACCCAGCAGACTGCAGAGCAAGCAAACTTGCTTTATCACATCTATCTACTGTTCCGCCACATCCTCTACTTTGAGCAGAGATTTTTGATCTGAACTTCTCTCCAGTTTGCCTTGAGGGTTATTACCTGACGTACTGCCAAAGCATACTTTATTCCTAGGAGACCACCATGTCTCACTTCCCACTGTTCCTGTGTAAGCAGCTTCAGGAGAACATCCACAGTTTTATGCACACCAGTTTCATTCATGTGTTTCAATACTACTCCCAAAGTCTGAGCGCAAGTCTCACGTACTGGTGCTACTACCTAGGAAAAAGTAAATAAAACAGATACTTCTATATGAAATTTGACTTAGAGAGTCAGATGACCAAACTGCTATACAAACAAGGTGAAGTTTATGTATCAGCTACTTTTTAATAAGCATCTGTGAGCAGTTATAACAGGCACATACAGTAGCACTACACAAGGCACAGCCAAGCTGCTGCAGTGTTATCTCCTGCAGAAGCCTGCTGACCTACCTGTTCATGCAAAGGTAACTTAAACTTACTTCATCTGAAACAAAGTCTCCAAATCTGTCTAGTGCAAACACACAAAGAAGTCTAATAACCAAGTCTTCTAGCCATTCCTGATGCTGTTGAATCATCTGTAAGAAAAGTTGAATACCTTGACTATATTTATTCGTAAAGCAAAAGCATTTCTGATATGCTTACTTTAGCTAAAATCTGTAAAAGACACGACAGCAAATGTTCACACTGACTCAATATAGTCCTCTTGCACAGACAGTCAAGGCCAAGTAATGAGCACTAACTCAACTCACCTGGGTTACCATAAACATCATAACCTGGTTGTTTTCTTCTCTAAAGACACAGTACCTTTAATAAAAGGGCAGTGTCCTGCTTTCAGCTGGGACAGCATTAGGTTTTTTTCTCAGTAGATGGTACAGTACTGTGTTCTGGATTCAGTATAAGAATAATGTTGATACCACACTGATGTTTTGGTTGCTGCTACATCATGCTGACCTGAAGTCAAAGACTTCTGAGTGTCTCATGCTCTGCCAATGAGGACATACACACAAGTAGAGAGGGAGCATAGCTGGGACAGGTGACAAAGGGACATTCCACACCACAATGTCACACCCAGTATATAAACTGGGGGAGGTACCTAGAAGGGGCTGAGTGGTGCTTGGGGTCAGGCTGGCCATTGATCAGTGCGTGGTGAGCAATTACATTGTGCAGCATTTTTTTTCTTGGGTTTTAATTCTCTCTCTCTCCTTTTCATTACTGTTATTTCTGTTACTACAATTAGTACTATTATTGCAATATTTAATTTTGTTTCAATTATTAAACCTTTCTTTTCTCAACCCATGAATTTTACTTCTTTCCTGATGGTCCTTCCCATACTATCAGAGGGGGGAGTGAGAAAGAGGTTATGTGATGCTTAGTTGCCTGCTGAAGTCAAAATACAACAGCTGGAGAGCACCTTGTAAGGTGCACAATTTTATTCCTATATAGCACACAAAGTAAAGTCATTCAGATAATCTACACTGACAAACAGCAACACATCCTAGGCAAGTCAATTAATATGTTGGAAGCATATTTACAAGTAAACAAACTATAAAGCAGTACCTCACTCTGGGAGACCCAGTGAAAGAAACTTTTTTTTCAGTCCCATCTCCTCCAGATTTAACAAAGCTCATCTTGAAGCTCTGGCCTCTGTTAGAGGCCAACAATTTAGTTTTCTATCCCAGAGCAGAAAGCCCATAGAAAGAACTGCTCAGGCATCATCTTTCTCATCTCCACTCTTTTGCCTACTAGGTCACCATCTCCCTTGAGAGCTACCCTTTCAGTGAACAAAACTTAAAGCATATTACAGATTTCATATTCCCATAAATGCCAAATAATTATACCCAGCATAGGCCATGCACAGCAGGCTTTGAAGCTAGTTGGAGTACACTTTCCATAACTAGTTAAGAAAAGGCTTAAGGTATTTTATCATTATAGATTATGTTATTATTGCCATCTCCACGGAACAAATACTACTCTACAGGGAAGCAAGGAGAGAGAGGTTTTTGCTTTCCCTATTTACAAAGTATGCTGAAGAACACATTCATGATTTACATCTCATTCTTCCACACTCTAAGCCACAAGCTCTTCCAGCTGCTTCTACAGCAGGCGAGTCAGTAGGACACTGGATGAAATTCACTATTAGTAAACAAGCTATTACTGTAAGGATATTTTTTTATAACTGTTCTCCTTTTAAAAAGACTATTTTAACTCCTTTTCTCATAATAAAGAGAGGCAGTTTGATAGAGTCCCCTTACTATTTAAACAAGTAGAGTTAGATGGTCTGAGACACTACTAAACAACCAACTTGTCAATTTTGTTTCAGCACAGCCTTACCAGGACTTGAAAATAGTATAATCTAACATGGAAGCTAATGTTTAATAACTTTATACATAACCAACACATTAATAGCTAATTATACAGTAGTACTGGGTTCTGCACAGGCCTTTTAAAAAGAATGCTTTGTCAGTGCATACACTGACGTCATTCAGATGATTCTGAGCAGAAAAGTCTTTCTATTCCCCCACATCTCACACCTGCTGCAAAGTTCAATATTTTAAGAAGTCTGTTTTCTAAACTTCATTTAAGCAACATACTAAATCTAAATAACTAGAAACTTACCTCCTCTAAAGAGCTATCTCCCATTTTACCACCACTTTTACCATGAGCTTTAAGTATCTCTCTCAGTCCAGTACCAGCACCATGTCGAACCTAGGAAAGTAAAATAAAAAGTCAGTTTTAAAATATGAGGGAACACAAGACAAAACCCATGTTTGAATACTGAAATAATACTACTGTATTCTTAACAGAGATATTTCAAGAGCTGCAGAATTAGTACTACTACTTAGACTTGTGGGAATTATTAGATCAAATCACATATTAAAATATTCACCTGTCCAAAGACTAACCTCCTTTTTCCCAAGTATTTACCAGCTTAGGAACAGAAGCAATCAGGAACTGCTTCTATTTTCTAACATGCAATGATATTTGCAATAATGCAGCCAACATTCATTTACTTTTACCTCACTATGCTAGCATAGCACTAGTCATCACAGAAATTTGAATATATTAATATTTTTATTAAGTTTATAAATCTAAAGCAAATCAACATTATTGTAATTTCAAACACTTCATGTTTAATATTTCTCTGTAACTCTTTGTATTTCTTAAGCAGAGTTTGGATCCTGACTGAGTATTCTGGAGTCTGCAAAATAAATTTCTGGGAATTACTATTCTGCATAGCTTGCAAACCTGCCTTGCTTGACTGGATTTTAGAAATAAGTGAGCAAGCGATATGGGAAAGCAAATTATAGACACTTGCATATTCTCACCAAACATGAACAGCTGAACACACTAGGAAGAGTTTTGGAAATAAAACACCGGTAGAAAGGTGTGCTACAGACACACATGTTTCTGGTATTTCTGATACCTAACTGGACGAGGAATCGGCTTCTCAAGAAAAGCTCACTCAACAGATACGCAAAGTTGCAAAAGCAGAGTTTTGAACCAGGTTCTCGCTGAGAGGCCTTTACATAAGTCAGAAAAGAACTAACTCATTTTTTTAAGAACAGTTCATGTACATGCTTGTTGCTAGCAGAAAACTGTTGCATTTCATTTCATGGCAGTAACAAGTAGAACGGAGTACTTGGTAGCTCCTCCCTTCATCAGAATACCTTACAGGAAATGCAAACATACACATCCCCTATCAGCAGCTGTTGGTTAAAGCTACAGGCAAGCCAATAAAAACCAGCCAGAGTCTAGTCTTAAAATCCTAATTGCTCATGCACCAACAATTTATTTGGTCCAAGATGGCTGAGGAGCTAGATTTTACAAGTCAAAAGAAGGAGACTTTGCTAGTTAATGTCTCAGTTTCTGCAAACACAAACCAGCAAGACACAAATGTATAAAGGAAATACCAGTAGTAGGATTCATCCTGCCTGACTTCAGCTGCCTGTAAGCTTGGCAAGCAGTCTGAAGAAGTCACCCAGGCAACCTCTAGACATTGCAAAATGCTGCCAGAGAGCCATTTTAAACATACATTTTGAGGCAGGTTAACCTGTTTTTCACCCAGAACACACTGTAATAATTACTCTGTATTGATCTGCCTCCCTTATTAAGATGTATGTGCCGTATATCGAATGTACAAAGAAAGCTATGAGAATGTCTATGTACCAGAAGACAAGTGGACCTGGCCTTCAATTGCAAACAGCCTCCTTTCAAGTAAGGTGAGGCTTTTTAGCTCAGATGCAGTGATGTGCCACACAAATATAATTTTTCTTTTTCTGGGACCAAAATAATTGTGCTGGCTGCATATGATCTATCTCTGTGTTTCCAAGTCTGAAAGCAAGTTGGCTCTGCCCATAGTGACATCACCAAGACTGTGCTACAGATACACATAAGGATGTTAGAGGTGCTGTTAATATTTAACCTTTCAAAAGATCAACTTAAGAAAATGAAGTTAGTTGAGAACAGTTATGTCCATCTTCTGCACAAGGAAGTTAAATCATTATCAGCTACTTCATATTTTTACCTGAAATTTCTACCAAAGTTTGTGGAAAATTGTATAAGGACTGAATAAAAAGATGAGTAGAACAGTTTTAAATCTTGAAAATAAGTGGTCTAAGCAACCAAACATATAGCTGTTGTAGTTACTAAACAATTGATTCCCTCCCTTTTCTACTAGCTTAGCTTTAGACAAACATGCCACTGTTGCCAGCAACAGATTCACATAATATTCCTCAAAGTCTTGATGAATCCAAGTTGTTTTAATTGCTTAATCTTTTTAACCATAGATTGATGTGATTTTATTTTGCTTGAATTTCAATACTCCCATAATTCTCATTTATATAATGACTGTTTTTCATAGCTTTCCCACTCTCAAGTATACATTCCACATCTGTTTTCCATTTCCCTTTAAATGAGTCTTAAAAAAACACTTAAGTTTGTTAAAAGCAAATCTGTCTTGGCTGTGTAATCTATATGCACAATTGATTTAAGTTTTGATATCTAGAAAAATTCTCTTAAGTTCTACACATACAATATCTGCATTTCTGTTGAAGCCCTGTTCAAAAAATTTATAGTTTCACCCTAAATACTGCATGCCTTACCTCCCAAGAAGGGTTAAAGAGATCATTGCACACCTCTTCACAAAAACTTTCCAGAGGCCATTCATTTGCCTAAATCCATAAAAAATTGAGATTAAAAGAGAAAGGAATCATGAACACTTCTTATATTGTTATCTTCATATACTTAAAAGGCATACAAAAAAACTCCAAAAGCTTCAGTATTTATCTTCATCACTGGACAGAACTGAAAAAAACAATCTTCTTCCCCAGCTCAGAAACTTTGCTGACTGGCACTGGATTCTTAAGCAGTTTATGAAGTTTCTGTTAACAGTGTGACCTCTCCTCTATGGGAATTGATTTTGATGTTGTGGAATTCCCCTTTCCTTTACAAACCATCCTAAGGCAGAAAATTAAGCAAAGTTTCTTATTCTACCCAGTGATCCTTTAAATTTATGAATTTTGCCTTTAAAGAACATAATAGACAAGTCTCATTCATGAAATTGGGTCAATGAATCCAGTAATAAACAGCACCTTTTTCAAAACACATTCTACTTTTTGAAAACCAAAGCATATGCACTATCCCAAAATTTCCTACAAGGAAAATGACATGGCTGTGGAAAGGAATTTTTACTACCACTAGTAAGTTTACATCATCACATACACAGAGCAACTGAAAGGCAGCTAGCAACCAGCAGCTACTCAGCCTGTAGTTATCATTAATATTTCAAATTAGTTTTCCAACCATTTTTACACAAACAAAAATTTAATTACTGAACTACGTCTGGAAAACTATTTTTGTAGAATACAGACGTACCTAGATAAAGTCTTCTCAAATAAACTTCTATGCACCTTCTTATATTCTGGCTTAGCATTTCCTAATTTTTAGCTTTTCAGTCTATTGAAACAAATGCAGTTTTGTCCAAGACTAAGGTAATTGTTTTAATCTTCAACTATTAAAAGATAGGCTTAATTTAGAACTAAGTGCTAATTAAAGTATGGCAAAGATTAAATAAAGATTAAATAAGCATTTAGATCAAATTATTTGTGGCTCACTGTAATCCTACCATGTAAGTGTTTAGCACAGTTTTCCAGTTTAATACCCAGGTGTGACACCTGTAGCCACCTACTCGTGTTCATTTGGGTCACAAACTGCTACCAAAGGATTAAATGTGTTTTCTTCCTCAGTGCTGTAACACAGTTAGAAGCTCATTTGCTTCATTATGTATAAAAGTAAGCTGGCAGTGACATTCTTCATTCCATTTCCCTGCATGCTACAATGACTAAAGAACTTAGGCACATGAAGGAATTTTGTTTTAAATTACTCTGCTAACAAACTGAACGATCATTCCTGCTAACAGCAGAACAATACATCATACCTCTTCCTGAGCATTTTCTACCAATGTTTTTGAGTCTGTGGCAGGTTGGTTGATGACAACATTTGCAACTTTTCTTCTCTTTTCTTCTGGTTCCCCATCAGTGCTATCATTGCTGAGAAGGAGCAAGTACATGTTTATGAACTGGAGGTATGCTTTAAGGGAAGTAATTACATCTACAACTGAAGTCTTCATATACAATAAAGTATGGCAAGAATACAAAACAAAAAGGTTTAACACCATGGAATAGCCAAGATAGGTAAGTTTACATGTAAAAACAAAAAAATGCAGTGAGAAGACAGCAGAATGTCATCCCAAATTCACAATCAGTCTCAGATTTTTCCAAGAAATCCAGCAATTCCTAAATAAGATCAGGAATTTTGTTCACCACTTATAAACACAGTAGATACAATAATATGCCACTATAAACTACAGTGAAGAACACATCAGAAAATTGTATCCTAAATTTTTAGTTGTTCATCATCTTAACATCCCTCATTTTCATGCATTATTCTCAAGCCATATTTAATAACACGGACAAAACACTCATTTCAGCTGTAGCATCCCATTATGTCAAGATGCCTCTGAAGCTCAGTCCTCAATAGAGCTCTACTGGGAACAAGCATTGCATGCAAGCTTTTCAGCACCAGCACAATTAGCACATAAGAGATTTAAGATGCAAAGACTGTAGGAAGTTTCTCAACAGATGAATCAAATCACAATCCCAGCTTAACTGAAATAAAAGGAAACCAGTTCAGTATTATACCTCTTCTCATTAGCTTCCACTGCATCTCTGGATCTTTGCTTTGCAAATAGCTTAGCCATTCTTTTGGCTTTATTCTTTTGTCTACTGCTCATACCAGCTCGAAATTCTGAGTCAATTAACTCAGCAGCCTGAAGAGTCTGAAAGAAAAGTCATTCATTGTCAATTCTTCTTACAATGAAAGTCCTGAAAAATTTTCAAACCCACAATGCTCTCAACTTCCCCAACCCTCCATTTCAAACATTTCAGCAGTTTGACATCAAATAATACTAACAAGCAACTATGGGATGTAGGCACTCAGGTGGCCAAAGCATACACCACATTAGATGCCAATCATCTTATTTAAAATACAAATATTATAACCACAGAAGCTCAAATAAAGCAAACCCACTGTATTATTCCTTGCAGTCAAATAGCGCAAGGTTTTACCTACAGGTTGTTTGTTTACTAGTAAAACTGAAGAAGGAGAATAGTCCAAATCTTCATCATTGAACAGATCCTCAGTATTCATTCCAATTGCAGCACCCATATCTAAGCCAAGTTTCTTCTGCAGCAGTTTCCTCTGTCGTGCTATCCTCTCTTTAGGATCAATTTCACCTTAAAAAAAGGTTTTAAAAGAAGATGTGTCAGATTTACAATCAGATATATTACTGAAGACTAGCTCAATGTTCATAATGAGGCCGAAATTTACAGGATTAAATTGTACTTGGCTAAAACAACCTTCTAAAACAAATCACACTGATACCCAGGAAGACCTTTTCTGCTACTGGAACTACACAAGTACTTAAACTGTGATCAAGCAAGGTTCATTTTGGAAATGAACAGATGCCACCTCAAGAATGTGTGAAGTCTCACCACTAACTAAAGAACACCTAAACTTTGGGAGCACCTACATTTACATAAAAAATATAATATTTTAGCACCCAAGTAGAATAAACCCTCTGAACAACCCAAAACTTGCAGCTGGTAAGGTTGTCAGACTTCACTCCTTACATGCACAGTACAGAAACCAGTCAGGAGGAGCTGGTTTTTTGTTATTTTGGTTTGTTGGTGTTGTGGTGGTGGTTTTTTTTTTTTTGAATTATCAGCACAAACTTTTAAGTAGATGATCGATATAGGCAGGATTTTGGGGTGTACACCAGGTTGAGTAGTAACTAATAGTAAATATTATCTATACCAGCATGTTATTTTAAACTGCATTTAACTGACAAGCAAATACAAGCAACTTCCATTCTTTATAAAATATTTTTCCTTTCATAACATCATCTTAGGAAAAATTATTGAAGACTGCTAATTCTAAAGATTATTTAGTTACATTATGTCCATTCACATCATCTACTTACTTGAAAAGGGAAGCTGCTACAAAACACAGAAGAGAAAGCAGAATGTACACTTTCCCATGAGTTAAAAAAAGCAGCAACTAAAGCTTTTTGTTCCATTTTCTCATTTTTTGATACTGTATTTCTTATTTTCTTTCTTAAAGCTTTTTATGTGAAATCATATGACACTGGGATAAATATCAGGCTTCTAAGAACTGAAGTGTTGGGTTTCATTAGACGAGGTGAAACTTGTACACCACTTCACTGATCTAGCTTAAAAGATGGCAAGCAATAAATTAGCAGCCAGCCTGAAGAGACAGGACACTGCTCAAGTTTCAGCAGCCACAGGTTCTGCTCCTTGCTGAGCTACTGATCTTCTGTGTACCCTGACAGAATCCATCACACACAGGGAACAAAGAATGAGGGCTACACAGTCAGATTCCTATCTATAGCATCACTTAATTTTGTGCAGAAACTGGTAGATGGCCTGGAATTAAGAGCAGGGAAGTACAGTAATAGGAAAAAAATACCTTAGATTAAAATAATTCAGTGCCATTACACTGATAAACCAACTCTCAGCTAAAAAAATACAGAAAAAATATTAGACAAGTCACTTGAAACAGAAACTTCCAACTTCGGCAGTCTTATCACACTATTTTTCATGCAGTCTTTCTATATTTGAAACCTTCAAGCTTTTAAATAAGCCACATCCTACTTTTGTATGTGGGAACACTGTTTAGATAAGAAAAAGTGGTGATAGTGCCTGCCCCTCTTTAAGTCTAAGCTGATACTGCTTTTTCAGGTTTCCACTCCTTCTTCCCCACTGTACACACAGTAATCTGGTTAAGGCAAAAATCCAAAGAAACAATACACCCCCTCCCTAAAAATTGTGTAACTTGAGAAAAAGTAAAAAAACTTATGTTAGGGAATATTTTCTGTCATTATTTCCTAGCATTCTGAGAATCCATGGATGGTTAGAGTCATAATACTGCCACAACAAACTTTTTCAAATCAGGAAGTTTTCTTGTCTGCAAGTAAAATATAGATACCTGATTTATCATCTTGGACTTCAAATTCTGCACCAGCAGATCCAAGAAGAGACGCACCATGTTTTAACAACCGACATATATCAAATCTGTCAAAACGCAACCGATCTGTTGAAGGCGAATCTTCATTAGGACTTTCTGAGCCTGGTTCTAGATAGGAAATAAAAATAATATTAAGGACAACGTGATGAAACTTTTTTGTTCAAAATTCTGGCAGAAGATTAAGGAAAAGCAAGAAGTAATTTCTCTCCTCCAAAAAATCATCAGACATACAGCATTTTGATTCATGAAGTATAAAGGCTCCATTTTCACACGGACAACTGGAATAGATCACTAAATTTACCTGAGTAGAAAAAAAAAAAATTAATGTTCTTCTCTCAATAACTTTAGCTTTTTAAAATCTTGGGACACTGACCTACCACTAGGCCTTCTATGTGCACATCTGGCCAGCTTACAGTTTTGAACTGCACATGGCTCACAAATAGTATCACAAGTAGCACACCAACACTACTGCGTATCCCTACCAGCCAAGCATCTAAAGTAGGGGAGCTGGAGAGTGGTCTAAACAGGTATGGAAGAAAGTCAGCTACCAAGGGCTGCTGAAGCCTGGCTGTGAGCTCTTCTCAAACAGTACCTTTTTCTCAAGCACACAATTATCTTTTCAATTTCATTAATAATCTGGTAGACAGATGTACAAGAAGTGTACAATGCATTTAAAAGAGGTGCTGTACTCTAAGACTAACAGGTTGCCCAATTTCCATGTACAAAAGGCATGCTAGAAGCAATCCTTGGAACTAGACAAGTGAAATGAACTTCTACCCTTGGTAAGATAGAGTATACAATAGTAGAGTTCCCACCTGTGATAGAGGGGGTTGAACTAGATGATCTTTAAGGTTCTTTCCAATACAAACTACTCTATGATTCTATAATGAAATTATTAAATATTTAATTTTACTGAATTCCCTGATGTGCTCTGGAAAAAAACACCTTTCAATAGCCTGATTATCAATGTCCTTAGAATGCTGCAACAAGTGGATAAAGAGCATCCAGTGAACATAAAACATGTAAAAGCTTTTGGCAAGGATTCATATGAAAAAATAAATCAAAAGAACCACATTAGCACAGAACTGGGGAGAACATCCTTTTAAAACTGAAAGATATAAGTTAGCTCTGGAGTCCTTTGGGGATCAGTGTTGGCACCAATTCTCTTAATCAAAGACAGTCACTAATGCACTCTTCTCCAAGCATGCAGGTAACACTAAGCACTTCTGGGTAGCCCGAAATCACAATGGCACTAAGGAATCCAAGGAGGACTCTCAGAACAGACTAATGGGGAAGGAAGCACTTAAGGTGTAAAATTAATAACCTAAACCATGCTTACACAACACTGCATTCAAAACTGGCAGTTAACATTCAATAAAAATCTTGAAGGCATTTCTGATAGTTCTCTGTATTCATCTGTTTATTGAGCAGGAAAAGCCAGAGCAGACCACAAAGTATCATCAGGAAGGACACTGATGACAGGACAAAGCACATCATTTTGTCACTATGTGTTAAGTATCAGTACTCTAGAGATGTAGGTAAGATGTGTGGAGTTCTGTGCATCTCAAGGAGGACACAAGTAAGAGAAGGCACAGAGAAAGTTATTAAAAAGACAAAGCAGATGTCTCATGAGGAAGGACTGAAGAGACTGCAACTCTTCAATATGAAGAGAAGTTGTTGGAGGAGAGCAAGTATGATGGTTTACAAAAATAAAGACAATGTACAAGGAAAATGCAGAACTTGCTTGTCAAATTCAAAACAACAGAATTGGGAGGCACTAAGTGAAACAAATATGAGATCATCTCAAACAGATGTAAGTTTCATTGTTGCTGCTTTAGGCAGTGTATGTATGCCTGTTTTTAAACAAGTCACTGAATTTCTGGAACCTGTGCCACAAAGCTGTGAACATAGACAGTACCAGTGGGTTTGGACAAAATCACTTAGTCCATAACTCAACAATTAAGGAAACTAACATCCCTAACATGATGATTTCAGATGCAAAATAACAGAACAGACTTTCACCTCCCTCAGAAAGGTGCTCCAAGTAAGGGAACAGTGAAGAGAAGAGTTTCTGCAAACTATCATGACAAAGTTGATTGATTAAATGCTTTACCATTTTACTAGTTATTCCTTTTATTTATGAAAGTTTTATGAGGGTACAAAGCACAAGCACAGGAATTCTGGAAGAAACAAAGGTCAGGTACAACTGAGCAGGAACATCTAAAGCCGAAGAGGTTTACTTACAGTCCTACTTCACAGAATCACAGAATAGTCTGAGTTGGAAGGGACCCAGAAGGATCATCAAGTGCAGCTCTTAAAGTGAGTGGCCCACACAGGGACTGAACCCATGATGCTGGCATTATTAGCACCCTGCTCCAAACAACTTACATGCAAATAAAAGTCTATGCCCATAAAAAACCAGAATGACACAGTTGCCTTGAAAAGTTTCATATCACAGACAATTTGCAGAAGATAAAAATGAGTTATACATAATTAATTTAAGGAGCACCTTGTTTTGATCTTGGAGTTGGATTCCACTCAGGTACATTTTTCACTATTGCTTCGACAGCCTGGCCAGCTGCAATACGAGTATCCCAATTTGTACTTCTTAAGTACACTAACACCTTTAAGGAGAGATTAATAGGTAAGTAAGTATTTCCTTAAAATGTATTTCCAAAAAAGTCCATTAGCTGTTATGCCCTATTAAAACACAGTTACTTTAATCTATGGATTAATACAACATTCAAAACAAAAAAAAAGCCCCAAAGGACAAGAAAAACCAAGAAATGCCAACAGCCTTCTCTATACTGCTCACTGCTTAGCAGAACGCTTTCCAGAGCCAGACCTTAAGACTTTACAAGATATATTTAGCCCAATCAGTTAAACTGAAGCTTGGTTTCCTCCAGGAACCGAACAAGGCTTGACACATATTTTTATTTTTTTGCTTGGTTGGTTGGCTTGTTGCTGGCTTTTTTTCTAAAAGTGTTGAATTTGATTAACAGACCTTAAAACCCCGAAGTCATTTAACCCAAGAAGAGATACGACATGGGTCACTTAAAGCAATATACGCTCTTCTAAACTAATTTATCACTATGTCACACATTTGGAAAAACTATTTCTTTCTCTGAAAGTAGTTTGATATTCATGATTTCTTGGCCACTCTGTTGATAGCATCAATTGTCATGAGAGCACCTGTTCAAAAAGAACAGAACTGAGGTCACTGAGCCATCTCCACCTGTCAGATATAGACTATTTTTGGTGGTTTTACTAGACTTGGCCAGATTGAAGCCTCAAACTAATGGAAAACTCTTTCCACTTTCCAGCCCTTTTAAAGACATGCAGCCTCTGATATTTTTACTGCTTTATCACACAAGTAATAATCTTTAAAGGCAAGAACAGAAATCTTTATAAGGCAGTAGAGCTTCTCTTTATAGAAGATCTGAACTTACAGCAAATGCTGAATATCAATACTCAATGCAAAGTGAAACCTCAGTTATGCAACCATTTCAGAAGCTGACAGAACAGCACCTTTAACAGAAGCAGCCCCTTATTTTCTTTAGTCTCCTATGATGAACACAAGACTGCTATGCTTTTTCTTCTTCCCACAGAAGCACACCCCTTTAAACTAGTTTTATTCTCACCATTAAAGTACTAGGGAAAATCAAATATGCTTACTTTAGATAAGAGATTATTCAGTTCATGAGGATGCAGTTTCACTACTTCCCCGAGTTGCTGTGCAGCTGCTTTTCTTGTTACTGGTGTTGTACCGGTGTCCAGTAAAATGAAGAGACGATCAAGCCTAAATGTGATTGACAAAAACCGAAAAGTTATACTATTCATAGTTCAGTTGTCCTTTTCTATTAATATTCCCCCACATTTTTCAGTTTATGTAACTCAAACAGAAGAGATGTCTGCCTGAAGACTGTCAGTTGGCAGGGTGAATAATGTACTACTTTTCTAATAGTAAGCGTAGTTGTTCTAAAAGCACATTTAATTTGGTAACAAAAAAAAGAGTAATTGTAAGAAATGTTAGTTAAAAAAATCTAGTTACATAAAAAAATTAATTGTTTTTGTCTTTGTTCTGTGATAGAATATTTTCAATCTTGAAGCATAAATATGTTGTAAGTGATCATCAAACCCTACTTGACAGAAAAAGCAGAGGGCTCAGCTGCTCCTATTGTGCATTATCACTTCTATTGACAACATAGCCCGTTATCTATAACACCTAACTATGCTTCTCCAGGATGACAAATTTTTACTTTACACATCTTTTCCCCCTAATTACCTGGAATATATAAAGCCAAACGTCTTGTTGTATTTAGAGCTTGGAAATCATCTGATACTTCTGCCCTTCCCACAAAACACAGGGATTTAACCAGCAGATCTGTTTCCACAGTAACGCTGTATTTAGTGTAAGACTCCAATCATCTATTTGTAGAACAGTTCACTTATTTCTTGTTTAGAGTTACTGAATGAGAAATAAAGTCTGTCTTTACATATGTTTTTACATGGTAACTATCTAGATACTCAAATCTATGAGTGAAGTTACAAGTGTTCATTATTCCCTCCACTATCAGTGGGTTGATTAGAGCTCTCTAAAGAGTGCCAAGTTTATCCATTAGTTATTGGACAGTATGAGGTTATTACTGAATATGAACCTAGAACCTGTCCACACAGTGCAATCAAAACTGCCCCTTCCAGCCTTATCACAAAAATACTCCTCCAAAAAATGCAACAAAACAAAACTAGACCTTATATAGTGAAGCTCACCTAGACCAGCCTGGCAAAATAAAGATATAGGTGCCCTGAACAGCCTGTCTTCACAAACACACTGTTGATTTGAGCACACACAGGAAAGGACAAATGCCTTGCCCCTGTTAGTCTGTTCCTACTAATTACATTTCACACAATTTGCCTTTGACTTTAGCTCCAATAATTTAAAAAGAAAAGAAAAAAATCACCAAAACCCCTTTCCAGCATCACTGGATTTTGTATTTTCTTTGGCATGCTTAAATTGCACTTAATCCCAAGTATACCTTACAACATGGCACAACACAATAGAAACTGCAGTGCAGGGCCAAGGCAATCCCAAAACCCAAGCACTCTCATAACTGGAGGCATTAGATTAAAAAAATTCTAGCTCAAAGTATTTAAAATAATTTTAATTTTTTAGACAATTCTGATATTTGCCATCTTAGAAATAAATCTCTTCCTACTACTAAAATAGGTGAGCTTGTTTCAATTTCTGTAGATAAAACTAGAGTTTCAACTGCTATGATTTACTACTTAGTAAGTTGTTTTAAAGTCACAAAAATTAAACCCCAGATGTATCTAATCCAGCAGCTTTGTGTGATTAGACAGTTAAGGAGAAAAAAGCTTTAGAGATCCAACTCTTCCAAATCACTGATAGTGGACTAGTCATGAGAAACATACTAGGTACCTCATTAGTTGCCAGTATTTTTTCTTTAGTGCTTTTGACAGTAATAACCCAACCTGATTTGCAGCAGTCAGTATTATTCAACATAAAGCATGGCAGCTTTCAGAAGAAGCACTGTTTGCTCCAGCTTTCTTGTTCTCACTCCTTTCATTCTTCACCTCTGTGAAACGTCAGTGTTCCATACTCAAGTTTGCCATCTAGTACCACACACTCCTTTAACTATGAAATTACCTTTTTTCATCTCAAAGTCAAGCACAATATGCAACTTTGACCACTTCCTCAGCTAGAACTCTTCATGTGTCAAAACAGGAGGAAACCACTAAGTCAGCCACCCCTCAAAAACTCAACTTGAATTCCAGACTTAGTTACAACACTACATCTTCACTCCTAAAACCCACAACTTTTTGAAGCTTTGTTAGCTACAAAATACAGTTTGTTTGGGGTTTTTTTAAACCTACAGTATGATTGGTCTGTAATTTATTAAATTGTAATACGCTTAACTTACACAGAAATGCAAACCAAACAACAAAAAAAACCCCTTTCAGTTGTCTGACATCACTACAGGAAGGTTTCAGCTTTCAACTCCAGCAAAATACATGGAAACAGGATTAGCAAATACAGCCAACAACATCTGACTAACAGTAGTCCTGGTCACATTAATCATTCTCTTTTCCTCCTGCAGGAGGATGTAAAATTCCCAAACTGGTAGTATTTTGGAGCTACTAAGATTTTCAAATTACGTGTTGGTGTTGCTGCAGCAGAATATGGCAGAGCCTGAATTCTGCATGAGTTTGATGGGTAGCACTGAAAAAGCTGTCTATGATCATTAGTGCTAGTTGGTTTTTTGTAAACTAAAGCTTTCAGTCTGAGTTCCACTGAGAATAAAAAAAAAAAACACTAAAAATTCTGAACAAATTAGTTTTGAGTACGTGCAGTTTGAAAAGAAGTTTCCTAAGTTCTGACAAGGTTTTCATTCTCAGAGCAAACTAACAGTCTAAACAAGTTATTAAAGCCAAAGAGAACTAAGTTTTCTAGTGGCATGTGGTTCTCTGCTCCTCATGCCAGACGGTGCTGTAAGCAGGGCACCATGTGCCTCACATCATTCCTAGAAGTGTGAAGCAATGTGGTAGAGAGATGCTCTACAATGCAGATAAAATTTTAAATTATTTTATGAAATACTTCAGCTCTGTCCAAAAAATTGTTGTAAACCTATAGAAGACACAAGCAATCAAGAGAAACACAAGGAATATTCAAGGGAAGAAAAAGATTAAAAACAAAAACAGGTTTATAAATTATTATGAAAAATAATTTTAAGTTATTATGAAAATTTAAATACCAATGCACACTAAAACTTAAATATATCCCTAAAACTACTTTTTCTGCACTTAACTGCTGTAATCAGAACTTAAAAATACAAAGTTCTTCACTTTTAACTCACAAACAATGAGTTTAGATCCTTCTCTTGTCTTCCAATCCCATGTCAACTACATCTCATCAACAGGACAGCAACCATATACAACCCTGATGTGAACTCATGCCATATGAGCTCAGTACAAAGCACTACCTTGTTCAAAGAGTAAATAATTTCTTCCTCTCACTTTAGAAATTCAAGATTTTTCTAGTCCCTGTTGAAGTGTATCAGCAAGACACGACTGGGAGCAACAACTCAAAGTTTCTTATGATCAGCACTCCACTCAAATTAACTACTTTTTCTTCTAAGAAACACCTTTTACACTGACACAGTCCATAAGAAATGCTTCTGACACAGACATCAATGCAGGTGCTTAAGAACAGGCATCCAGTAGCATTTGAGATGCTTCACCTACAGAAGAGCCACCACAACTAAGTGGTGGCACTCTCCAGGCACCACAGTGATTCCATCTTCTGGTCACCAGTTTTGCACACTCAGCATTAAACCAAGTTAGACATGACCCTCACCCAGGCACAGGAGGCAAACGCTGCAACAAACGACCTGTTCTGTTCTTTATGCTGATCTGCAGTTCTTTGCTGCTGCCCCCAAAGAGAGGGCTGATTTCCATTTGATTAGGGACTGTTGTCATACTATTCAAAGTGAACCATATGGCACTCCTGTGGAAACTGAATGATGTGGATTTGAAAGCCCTTCAGCTCCAGAGGCATTAGAAAGCTAGTAGCTGGTTAATTAATGTCAAGATACAGGTGCTAGCAACAGTATTTTCAAAATGTTTGCAAAAGAAGAACGTATGTGCAGCTGAATTGTATAAAGATCCCAACTGTCCCAGTGTAAGTGTTCTGACTGGATTGGGTCCCCACAGGACTTCAGATGATGAAACTTCCAAGTTGTTGCTTTTAATGAGTGGAGGCTTAAAAGGGACAGTGAACTGATCACTGCTGCCTGTGAAATTATCTGTTTGGACTTTACATCTCTGTGTACCAGCATGTTTAACTGTCTAGAGAGCAATCTCTAATAGTAAAGGCCATCTAGTATGAACACCTTTAACTACCTTAGCATATCCTCCAGCCCATTAAATTTGTGTGACTGTACAAAAAATCCTTAGTGGCACAGTCCCTGGAACAGTAATGTCAAGCTCTGCCTAGAGCTCTTTGAAAAGCTGCTAGCTAGCACCCATCAGAAGGCAAGAGAATACTCTTAGGAGTTGGTATTTTCAACATCCAGAAACTTCCTGCCAGGCACTATTTCTTAGTACAGAAATAGCCCAAACACCTTGAAAACATCCCTAAATTAAATTTTAGACTTGACATGGGTGAAATTCAACCTAAATACTAACAGAGTCTGAGCTTTTCTTGTTGACCTGACAGTCCTCTGCTGTCGCTTCATCATTTGGTCAAATCCCAGCTTGGTCAGCTCTAAACACTCGCTCACATGAATGGTTAAGTAATCAAATAAGCAACTTCCAAATATACCATCAGCCAGTAGGAGGAAAAAGCCACTCAACAGAATTCAGAACAAAACCCAGAAGTGCGATGATAGACAAAGAAAGGATTGTGATTTTCCTTCTCCTAGGTGTGTCAATAGTTACAGCGGTGGGACTGTGGACAATGAAGAAATCTTGTTTCCTACACAGCAGCTGAAGGAACATCCGGAATGAAAAAACAGCTCCACGACCACACTGGGTCACAGTATTCTATACTGCATATGGAAGCCAACCAAATGCTAAAATTAGTACAATCAATTCCATACAGATTGTATATTTCATGTATTATCTACAACTTTATGCTGTACAAGTTTTACTTGCAAACTATTACATATGTATCTACAACTAACAGTGCACCCCAAAATGAGATCAATTACATTACAAAACCTGTCAGAAAAAATTGGAAGTTCAAACAGCTGTCACGACAGACTAATACAAGATGTGTATCAGTAAGTTACAAGGAGAGCACCTCAGTGACAATTCAAATTCCATCTGCTGGAGCACGCTGGCATTCTTATCTGACTTTCAACTTTCACTTCAGTCCATTAGAAAAGTGTGCCTGAGAAACTGAGTGCTCTATCTCATCTGGGCAACAGTGCACACACTACTTCTGCTTCCCCCCTTCCCATAACTGTATCAGCCCCCCCACAAAGAGCAGCACAGAAGCCAGTCCAATGTTCTGGTCTTCAAGTTAATCTCCACCAACAAGAGAAGAGTTACACTATTCTACCCCCCTTTTAAGTCTGAACTCCCATAAGCACACTAGTTATAGAACATCTAATGCTTTGGACATAGGCCTTTAAGTTTTAGTGAACACATACTTGCTCAGGTTAACTCCTGCTTTTCACGCAAGAGCAGCCATGAAGTAACAGCTTCTAAAGAAGCTAAAAGCTATATTATTTATAGTGGAAGTCTGTGATAACCCCAAAAAACATTTCTAAAAGGTATACAGTGCACATAAGAGACTTTTGATGAAGTATTCATTTTGAAATGTTACGTAAGTAATGATGCCAGCCAGTGCAGCCACTTGCTCTTGTGAAGTCACAGCCCTACACCTCAAAAACTGAAAGCAATAGATGAGGCCTGCTTAGTTCACAGGAGCTTTAGTCTCCCAGCCTTTCAACATTATTTATTTTAAAATAAAAACTAGGTTCCTAATCTACATATTACCAGTCATACACAAATTCAAGTAAACAAAACCACTGAAAACTCTAGAAAACAGTATTAATCTTACACAGATCAAATCAAGAATGTGTTGCAAGAGCAGCAAGTTATGCTCTCCTATTTCAGTAAGGAACTGTCTTGAACATATCCTGAAGAGGTTGTCTTTAAGGTATATCAGGGAGAGCTTAAAAGGATATACCAACTAAAATCAAACTGTTTAGTCTCAATGCACCTTACCAGCTTCCTTATTTTGTTATATTTTAAAAGGACATCGGTTCTCCTTCATACTGCAAAGACACTCAAAACCAGGAGAAAGCCATCAACACTTTGGTGTTAGAATAATACATGACATGCCTTTGAACACATTAAAGAAACTGGAAAAAAGTTTTATTAGATACTGAAGTACTATCATCATTTTACTACCTACTGAAACTCTACCAGCCTGAGTAATCTATGAGCTGTCATTCTCTTGGAAGTATTACTTCAGAAGGAAAAGTATCTCAAAAGATCACTAGTGAGCCATTGTGGTTGTTCACTTGGATCATGAACTTTGTAGGAATGAAGCTGAAGCAAAACTTTTCACTTCTTTTTTTTCCTTCTCAGTTCCACTATCAAGAACATGGGGGTTTTTTTATTAGCTATAGAAACATTATACTACTTCATCTATACTTCTAAGACTGGTGACAGAAGCTAAAGCCTACCAAGTGAGTTTGCACATTCACAGGAGGAATATCAACCTTCCCACCCACCTCTCCCTACTTTGGGAGGATGGGATTCATTAGTCTCCTCAGCATAAAACTACCAAAGAGATGAACACATATAATGTAAATATTCTGCAACATCTCCTGGTATGAGGTATCTACTGTTTTGCTTTATGCCTGTTTTCCAGAGCATCAACACAGAAATGTTATATAGGAGGAGGCCTTCAATCAATGTAACAGCAGGATCTGGTCAAACAAGCACATCCACATAAATATCAGACTTTTTAAAGTGCACAACTAGTTACACAATTACTTTTAAGATGACCTTACTAATACCAAAGCTGCAAATTCTCAACCTAATCTGGAGGCATTTCAAAGCATTCCCTATGTTTGTTTGGATCTCCCTGAACAGACTAGGGTTTTGAGAAAGGTTTTCAACTGGCCAAAGAGCAGAAACTAAACTTTCCTGGGAAAACCACCACCTGATAATTTACTGTTTTGAGAATGTAAAACTACTCCAACCCTTACTTCCAAAAAGTTATTTTTAAAATAATGGTTCCAATATAGAACTATGCCTAATGAAGTTATTGTTAACATTAATGCTTGGTATGCACTCCACAAGGACTGCGGGCTTTGGAGAAAGACTAATTTGAGTCAGCTTCTTCCTCACTCTCCAAACTTGTATAGAAAAGAGGCATTCAACAATAAAATATCATGTTAGTCATCAAAAAAAAAAAAAGTAACTGTAACTACATAGAGGAAAAGCAGAATTAGTACAGAAGCTGGAGCAACTAAACTTTCATAAAAAGATAGTTATGTGGTTACATACACAAGTACACAAACAATTATTTGTAATATGTCTGAAAGGAAAAGACCTTTGAAGTTCAATGTTCTGAAGTAAAAGGTGAAGACAAGGTATCTTTATTTACAAAACCAGCACTGACACTGTATCAGTGTTCCTATGGTCCAGCAGCAGAAAGGTCCATTTGTCAGGAGTTGCTGTGTAACTTCAAAGGGACATAGATAGGCTTTGCTCTATTAAAAACAAGCACAAAGCCAAATTCACACGTTATTGCTTCTTATGATTATAGAAATATTGGTGTTCACCAGGAATAGTCAAGATGTTACAGCACTCCAAAATGTGAAGCTGGAACAATTCTGTACCAACTAACCAGTATTACAGCACTTTTACTGAAGTTCTATACCTTGTGTTCAATTGTTTAACATCTAGATATTAAAACTATAATCTGAAGCAATATGTGACACTATTATTAACACACCAACTTTTTTTGTGCTTCACGCTGAATCTTAGAATAAGCCATATCTAGTTTTCCTTTCAGTTCCCAAAAGGTATTAACTAAATCTTTGTACTGCTGCTTTCCACTAAAGCAGCCTTGGTAACTGAAATGGAAACCAGCCTTTACAGCAGACACAGCCTCAGCATGCAGCAGAAAAGCTCTACCTTGATATTCCTGTTAGCCCCCATATCACATGTACATTAGCAAAGTTGGTTAAGCAGACTGACCAGACCTAATGTAATTAGACAACTCCTCTATTTTACATGATTACTTATTTTAATGTACACGGTAATCTTGTTACAGCAATCCTTACTACTTCCATATTCCTCTGGACAGATTTGTAGGATGAGAAAAAACCACTACAAACATACAACAAATTGATAACAAGAGTAGAATAAAACAAAAGGATACCTTATAGAAACTATAAACCTTAAAATCAAACACCTGCTACTAGAAATCTTAAAAGGTGCATTGCTGCCATGAATTTTGATGAAGAGTGGACTGCCATTATAAGTGTGCACACCTCAACTTTGCTACACAGAATTGTAAATTTATTCACACACAGCTTCTGAAACAAAATATACATTTGTGATAGCACTTTGGAAGTAGAGATACTACCAACACGTGACTTGGAGCTAATCTATCACAAGCTTAATTTGGATTTATGGTTTCCTTTCAACTATCCTGTTAGGAAGCTTAACGCGCCCATTTCACACACACATACACACACACACACCCCCCCCAAAAAAAAAAAAAAAAAAGAAAAAACGCAGGAATTTGTGCTCAGCATTTTTTATAAAACAGCTCTGTTAAGACACACCTCTGTATCTGTGAATGCTTTAAACGCTGGCACACCCCAGAGCACATGTGTGCAAGCAGATACTGCCCAACATTTTGAGGCAGAGCCAGAATACGCTGATCACTTTTCTCCACGAAAGCCTGTTTTATTTTGGTTACTTTACAACTAAGGGCTCTGAAAGAAAAAACCGGTTTCTTGCCAGTTTTTGCGACTCAATATCATAATTTCCTATTCTCTAGAAGTTTAGCCACCACTGGCCAACAAAACGAAGGTGTCGAATTCGAGAGGCAGCCCGAGACGCCCCAGGCAGAGCCCCTGCGGCCCGAGGAAGGGAGGGGGCACGGGAGTTACCCCAGGCCAGGAAGCAAACCTAGGCGCTGGAGCACGCAGCCACCCCCAGACCCCAGCGGGGCGGCCCCGGCGAGGCCTTTGCAGGCTCCCAAAGCAAAAAGAGATGGAAAGCGGCACCCCTCCTCCCCCCTCCAGGCCACACGGAGAGCCGGGAGCGCCGGGTCGCCCCTGCCGGTCCTCCTTCCCCTATTCCTCCCAGCTCCCACCGACCTGGAGACGGCCATGGCCGCCCGGAGCCGGGCCTGGCTGACGGCGGGCGGCGGGACGGGGGGGCCGGGGTGCTGCCCGGGCGGAGGGCACTGGGCCTCGCTCGGGCCTGGGGCGCCGCACCCAGCCTCGGCCCCGCCGGCGATCCGCGGGCAGCGGCTGAGCGCGGCAGAGGCCGGCGGCGGTCGGAGTGTCGCTCCCCCAGGCGAGGCGGCGGCGGCGTGGGCGGGAGCGGCAAAAGACCCTCAGAGCGCGGGTTAAAGCCTCGATTCCCCCATCGCCGGGGCGAAGCCCAATGCCTGGTTTTATATGAGCAGCCATCTTGTATTTATTCCCTTCCTCCATGAGAGCCGCTTCCTGATTGGCAAGAGCGCCCGGCCGCAGCCAATGGCGGGAGCGCTTCTAAGAGCAAGGAGGGCGGGAGCGCGCAGCGCCCGCACTGAGCAGGATCGGCCGTGGAGCCCGTCGGGCCGGCTGGGGGGGCGCCGGCCTCCGCCGGGGCGTTCTATCTGCACGGCGATGGAGGGGGGCGAACTCAAAGGAGAACACCCCAGTCCCGCACCCCGAGGGGAGAAGAGGAGCACCAGAATGCGGAGTAAACAGCTTTCATTCCATGTCCACTGGGTGGTGGCACTTCTGTCCCGCCAGCGCGGCGGGAGAGGGCGGCCGGTACTTGCCGAACCAAAGCCACACCCCCCTTTTGCCGAGGTCCGCCGCCCATCGTCCATGCCCGGTGCTGCGGCGTGAAGACGCTGTCCGCTGGACTACAACGCCCGGCGTGCCCCGCGCGCCGGCGGGCCGGGTCGGTGGCCCTGCTGTCCTAGCGGGCGGGCGCAGCCCTGGAGCCCCCATAGCGAGGGGTGGTTGTAACAGACACGGGTGGTACCGCGGAGGGGTTATAGCACACGAGGGTGGTAACACGCAAGGGTTTATTAACCATGGCCAGCCACCCCGGTCAGCGAGGTGGTCGCTGGTCCGGCCCGGTCGCGGCGCTTCCGTGAGGGGCCACGTTCTTTCCCGCTCTCTGCCGTCGCCCCGGCTGGCATAGCGGCCCGTCCTCCCAGCCCGGTGGGCCCCGGGCGATGCTGAAAGACCCCTGGGATCCAGCCCGGCAGTGCCCCTTGTTCCGGGCAAGCACACCAAGATTCCAAGTGCACGCTATCAGCTTCCATCAGGTCCAGATTAAGAAGTTAGCCTTCGACTAATCATTTAAATTAATGGCCCCAGACTGGTACATAAAAGTTAGTTGACGTAAGTAACCTTTCATGTGATAAGTTGGAAACAAAATAATAGGTTTTTCTTTCCTGTGATGGCATAAACTTGGATAAACACATGAACTTGTGTAACACTGTATCATAAAGTTCTCTTCTGAAGCCCATTGGGGTGTGTGTTTCACACCCAGCCCTTCTAGAGGGATTTCTGCTGGCCCCAGCCTTTCTGGTCGGTCTCCCTTTCCCCGGAGAGTTAACTCTTTGTGTATGGGCTCACACATTCCTTCCCCAAGAGCACATGTTCCAAATAAACATTCTAGTGCTGTCTGCATTATCACTGTCTTTTGACAGTTCTATAAACAAGATACTGGGATATAATGCTTCAATCTATCCTGTCCATGTAGGTTCAACCTATACTTCAGTCTTCCATAAGGTTTGCCTGGGGTGCCGCTTCCCTGCCTGTCTCTTCTCCTGTCCTATGGTGGGAGCTCTGTGGCAACTGGAAACTGGCGTTAAAGTGGCTCCAAACACTGGCAGTGTGAGTCAGCCTGAGGCCTCTGAGCACAGTGTGGCCAGAGCAAACCACAGACCTGGTTTTCAGTGCTAGACGGGGGATTTGTCACAGTGCTACAGCCAACCACCCAGGTGATGCCTTTTGCCTGTCATGACTGGTGCAGTAACTACCTTTAAATAGCTCAATATATCTTCTGTAGCTGAATACAGAGAAAAAGTCCAGTGTGTTTAGTTGGAGGCCAAGAGCATCTTACCAAAGTATTCCAAAAACTCCGCACCCCTTCCTTTCTGCCATCCCATGCCCTCGTGTTGCAGGTGCACCTGCCTGGGTCCCTGACCATGATCCCAGGAACATGCCTGCTCCTGTCCCACGTGTGTACATGTTTGCACTTAGCTGTGTGATGGGGAAGAACAGCAGGGAATTGGGGTAGGGAGCAGCAAGGAGCAGACTGAGGGTGGAGATATTTTTCTTGTATGTTTGATGCTGTTGACATGGATGTATAGCAAACATCCCTGATAGTATTTCCGTGTTTGTTTAGCCAGGAATCAGCAGCCATCCTGTCCTGCTGTGATCTTCAGGTGATATTTCCAATTCCAACATCCTATTTCCTCTTAGGTTCCTTAGAAACAGTTAGTGCATTGTTTTAATAGCAGTCAAGGCAGAGGGCACATCAAACATGCAATAAAATTTGTTTTGAACAGCTCCTACCTGATAGAAATAAGTGCAGGGAAGATATTGGTGGTGGGTCGTATGCACTGAGTACTTGCTGAAATTATGATAAACTGCACTTTCAGGTAAACAATCTGCAAAAGACAGAAAGAATGATCTGTTACTGTAGGCATTCTGGACCAAAACACAATTCATTCAAGTTTCACACCATATATTTTTGTATTTCGATGTGACATTTATGTAAAGCACATCCCTACTTAACTATTCACTTGTATCTTCTGCTGAATCCTTTCCCTACACTGTATGAAAACCAATTGTTCTTTGTCCATGCATCTGTTCAGCTGCTCTGTAAGTCACACCAATGCTTTTTGCATGTTTTCTTTTGACCCATTTTTCAAGGAGCAGCTATATATTTTCTTCCTTTTTCTTCTTCTGTTAAAAGAATCCCCCCTGAAAATTTGTTGTGTGCCAGTATACTCTCTCCAACCTGCTCCTAAACTAGATAATACTCAGTAATTTTACTCCTTTGGTATGTTTTAATCAATACATCCTGCATTCACATCAACTGTTTTTATTTAGCTTTCTTCCTCCTGCCAGCTGTGTTCACCTGTGAACTCTTAACTGCTTGGGCTGCAGATTCACAGGGACAGCAGCTCGAGTACGTGCCCTGTCAGCTGCCAGAGCCCAGGCAAAAAGTGGTGCAGCCTCCAAGTGCTCCAGCTGTGCAAATAGCAGATGACAGAGGCACAGTTTTTCAGGTGGAATCCCTCCTGATTAGACCTGACATTACATAACCTTCTACATGTTCAGGACTTTTAGAAGACTAACTTCCAGTTAGTTTTTTGTGGCCTGGAGGTTTGTAGGTTTATATTACTCAGAATCACACCAGCCTCTCTGTAGTGGTAGGTGTAACATTTGATGCCTTCTAGTCTGATAAAAAAAGATTATTTTCATAATAGTTTACATGTATTTTAGTGTCTATGTTACTTGATTTCTAAATTCCCTTGGAAATCTTGTCTGAAGACAAGCTAGTCTTAGAAGCTTGTCCCTGCTTAGCAGTTTCCTCAGACAGCTTCTCTGCTGGTGTCTTAGTCACTATCATTATTTTGATAATTTGGGGAAAAATTTCTCTGAGATACATTTATGCATTATGAACTTATGCAGATGAACTGTGCAGGTTCTTTGCAACATGTATTTCTTAATAATGCTTTCTGTTCCGAGGTCTGAAAACTAACTAGATTATCTTGTAGACTATTTCTACATTTAGACTTCAAAATTCTTATTCATTTTTATATATTTAACTGTTTCTTCTTCAACTATTATTTAATCTTCCTTGTTTTAATTTGACATTTTATCTCTGTAGCTTAGGCCCTCTTTAAGTGCTGTTAAAATCAGACTTCTGATTGCTGAAGGTTTTTTTTCTTGAGTAATCTCTTGTTTCTTGCTAACTAATACTTTCTATTGCTATTCTGCTTAATTTTTATTTAAAGGTGTATTTATTTTTTATCATCTAAGCTTCACTAGTTTCCATGCCAACTCTCATGGCTTTTAATTGTCTTATTTTTACTCCAAGGAGGTTTTTTTAGTAGCTGCAGAACCTTCTCAAAAGCCTCTTAAAAAAAGTCAACTTGTACATGGCCTTCTTTTTAAGTTCTTCACAATAAGTGCTGGTGGCTGGAAGCTGGATGAAGACTGATAGCTCTTGTAGTTTAAAAACACCTCAGAGATACCAGTGAAATGCTGGATTCTGAGAGACAAATCAGGGCTAAGCACTGCCACCCACAACACGCAGCAGCAACATTTCTGAAAAAACTTTGATGGACTCCAATTTCTCAACGTCAAACAGGTTGCAATAACCATTAGGTAGTGAAAACCACCAACATCTAAAAGATTCCCAATGTCACTAGGGCTGTGTAATTATCTAATTAGATTTCATTATCTCTGATCATATTTAACGCTGCCAACTTGGGACAGTTTTCCTGAATGAGAGGCTCCTCATATGACAAATAAAGAGAGAAAACTTGTGATTCTCTTTTTGTGATTTTCTGCTCCCAGGGATTTTATCTCATGAGATGGCATGGAATTGTTCAGAAGTGTTTCTTCTTGCCCATTTCCATTTTAAACATATATTCTGTACAACTGATCAACCTTGTACAAGGTTGTACAACCACCGTGGTTTTGGTTTTGTCTCTAATTTCTTCAGCATTTAGTTCCATAACCCCGAACTTCCCATTTTCTAACTCAGCTCTACTTTCCACCCTATCTTATAACACACAAAGACATAAATTACTGATATTCTTTGGAAACATTTTATGTATAAAAACTAAGTTTCTTAGTTTTGTCTAGCAGTTATCCATGCTATCCTAAGTTAAATAAATATTTTATAGTTTGGGTAGTTTTTTGTTCCTGTGGCATGTTTTTTAGGAAATGGTATTACCTATCCATTTGATACAGTTGGTCTTTTTTTCAAACAGTTATGTTTACATTTAAAGCCTCCCTCTTTTGACCTCTCTGTGCATGGAACTACACCACTTTCTATGTCAAGAAAGTAACTAAAGTAAATTTACATTCAGTAAATAAACTTAATACTGAAGTATTAAGGAATTAACAGTAGTAACTTCCATGGACAATTGCATCTTTATACCTGCTCTCTCACTGACATTAGGAGAGATCTCCATTTATATGCAGAAATTTATATATATGTTTATAATGTACATATACCTACATTTATACATAGATATACATACATATAAAAAATGAATTTAGTATTTCATATCCAAAAAGAAAACTGAAGGGGAGAAAAGCTCATGTCAATGGGCTTGTTTGGATCAAGGTAACAGACACAAAGGAGCCACTTAGAGACAAAAAGAAATGGAAATAATGAGGTCAAACTCTTCCTATAAATCTTCCGGTCTTTCTACATAGGCCTGTGGAAAAATGCAGCATGAAAATAACATGAGAGAAACAACCAGAGACCTTTTATTAAGTTCTTCTATTATCTAAAGTTGTGTGATTTTAAGGGCTTTTTCTTTATTTAACTTCAGTAGCCTGGTTGTTCTTTATTTTTTCATGAGCTAATGCAAGAGGGACATTAGTTTGTGCAGTTAAAAAAAAAAAAAAAAAGTGCATATAATTCCAGTGTGCACAAACTGAATACAAAGAGCATAAACAGAAAAGCACCCCTGTCATCAGGGACATAAGGATTCAGAAACACACTATAATGCTGAATAAACAAGGCCAGAGGTTTCACATCTAGTCCAGCTCTTTCCAAAAGCTGTTGCTTTTCAAAGATAAAAAAGAAAGCTAATCTGTGGCCATCATCACAAGTTCTGCAGCAGTTAATGAGTTTAAATTAGATTTAAAAACAAGTCTGGTGCATGTACCCTTTGCTCTCTATATATTTTAACTCCTATATTTAAGTGATAGAAAGCAATTACTGTTTTACTTTAATTTGCAAATACCATTTCTCAGAATATATTTTAGGCCTATGAAAGATTTCCAGCATGCAGTGTGAATATCAGAATTTACCATTTACTGCATACCAGAATTGCTGCTGAATATCAACATGATGTAGATACCAGGATGTGATGGTCCCATTTTTCATCTGAAGCGTGCAGACAAGTATCAATCAGCTCTAGCATTTGGATATACCAGTTTATACTTTCTTTTATTTACTTTGTGCATCTCAAAGATGGACTAACAGATATTAACAATAATTTGAATTTTGTTTTCTTCTCCTAAAAGAGTTAATTTTGTTTTTTGGACTTCTGTTTGGTAGTATAACTCTGAAAGTAAAAACTACTTTCTGTTTATGTTAGAAGAGGCCCTTTCAAGAACTACATGGGGAACATCCTCATCTGTAACAACTTTATCAGGTTTATCTATGTTGAGGGTTCTTTGATCTTCCTTTGTGGAACATTCAGTCCTGGGTGCTCCTCATAAAGGAATAAATGTCTCCTGCTTTCAGTATGACTCTGTATTGACTTGCTTGTTGTACTTCTTAGAGAGGCAGTTACTTCAGATTTGTTTGTTACATTTTAATTAATTTATAACTGTAAGTTTTGTATGATGGGTACAGTAATAGCAACATTATAGTGTGTTTTGATGCTGTCCTGAAAGTGTGAGGTAAGACAGGTATGTACCTATAATAGATAAATTGAATTTTATTCTTGGATTCCTCTAATGCTGGGATTCCTGATACCCAGTAAAAACTGAGCTTGTTTTCAATGTGGAATAGGTTTGTGGAGTAGTTTCTTACTTGATTGTCTGAAATTCCCATTGGATTCTACAGGGAATGTCTTCAGGATATTATACTACACACAGACTAGATTTAAAGCTTAGAGAGAAGACTTAATTAGTTTTAAGATCCCACATGACTTTATTGTAGGATTAGAAGTCTGAGTGCTCCTGTATTTTTTTGATAACTGTTATTTACATCAACTCACACGAGCCACCAGCACAGCTTAGAAGACCCAGATAAGAAGTTGCCAGGAACTCCTCCTCCAGCATGTGCCCTCTTTTTACACCCAGTAATCTTTCACCAGCTTTTTACACATGCACCTTTTGCACATTCTTCCCTCACACTGTTAACTCTCTCCCCCAACACTTGAATTTTCATTTTCCCTCCTCAATTTTTCTTTTTTAAAACATTTCTTCTCCTGTCCTTCCCCCACAACCCCTGCATTATCTTCTCATCTCAGGAGGACAAAGAATCAAGTTGCTTCCTCACCTGGTTCCTTTTTATCATCTGTTTTTCTGGCTTCCCACGAGAAGAAGAAAGGGAGCTGCTGGTTGGGTAATTGCCATCCACTGGAACCAGTAAGGCACAGTATGATGACAATTGGAGCAAGTAAGACTCAGCCTGGAGAGGAAACAAGCTCTAGTGGTTGGGGACAGCATGGAAGCTATTGCTTTTTGTTTGCACACATATTTTAAATAAACTGCTCTTCACAGTGGCCAACGATTCATACCCCTTGCTAAACCCCAGGTGGGGGAAACCCTTCTTTCTCAGCATCGAGCAGCTTCTTAGGCCACAAATGACCTTTGGGTGTCTACATTTCTGGATGATTCACATAAAACATTTTAAGAAAAAATTGATCTTCTTTGAGAAGCTGCTGCTCACGTCATTGAACTGCTGGTCCTGGCACACTGGTTGTAGAAGTGCACCCCAAATTTGAAGTGTAACACACCACTGCTCATTTTGCACATGCAAAAAGAAAGCCTGCAGCTTCCTAGCCGTTACTTCAGAGGCAAATAAACAGGGAAGGATCCAAGTTACACTTGTGGCTCCTTGTAGGTCATTTACCTTTCACCTCAGCTGAGAGAAAAAAAAGAGTCACATGCAAACCTTTCTAGGCCTTTTATAGGTAACTGTTCTTTGCACAAAAACTAAATTCACTGTGCATTGCAGATTACTACATATAAATTTAGTTGTATCCTTGTGTTCTGGTCTTTGGTTGGAGCTAACCTCTCCTTTTCCTAAGCCATTCTTGGGAGTCAGCCTTATGCACAGAACTCATCTGAACTTTCAGTGTTTTCCAGAGATCACCTGAACCTTCCCTAACTCAGGATGACCATGCCTCAGGGTAAGCTGGCACCAAGGCTTCACCACCTGATAAAAATCCAATGGAAACATGACTTCAGGACAGCAACAGAAAAATAAGTTTTCTGAGAGTTGAGTTCAACAGTTATATATATTAGAGCTGTAATTGTTACAACTTCATTTAATAATTTTGTGATAAATCTGGATTTTCTGTATTCTTGTGTTCTTCTTCAAAATTTCACACTCAGGGCAGCGGGAAACCAACACTATCTGGCTTTTTATGCTCTGTGATACAACAACAGCTATTTCTAGGTTTGCTGAGAACATACACAAAAGAGACCAGCAAGATTTTATGACCTTTTTGTAGAACTGTAAAATAAATAGAAGTATTGTGTTTTATTTATGAGTGCTGCTGTAATACAATATTCCGTTAAAAAACAAGAAACATTTTATTTCATTTCATTCTCCACAATGTGGATTTAATTAGCAATTAAATAGTACAGATGTGAATATACAGTGATGAATCAACTGTGGAATTTGAGATAAATGTCAGCTGGAGTTTGTAAAGCATTATGTGGGCTTAGCTCTGACTTACTCCATTAGGAACAATAGGGTGGAAAGCCTTATCCTAAATTATAAATAAATAAATAAATAAGCAAACAAACAAACAAAACTATGTCTATTTCCATACAGTCCTCTCAAAACCACTTGTGGAAAGATCCTGTCTAAGAATATTCCCTGAAGAGAGAAATTCAGCATAGGTAGGAAAGTGATGATTGTTTTGTCAGATAACAGGAATTACTCCACCTGATTGTTTGCACCTCAACTCTCCAAGGGTCCTGCAGGAACTGACAAGGGCTGGTAAGAGCTACTGCTGATCCTAACTCCTTATGCCACAACATTTCTTCTTCACTGAGCTCCCCAGTGCACCAGCTTTTCAGCTCTCCAGTCTGAAGTAACAAAGGATTGACTGTAGGGTCACTGCAATCCTAAATAACAAACCGCAAAACAAAAATACAAAGGACAAATGTTTGCTACTCTTTATTCACTTTATGAATACTGCATACATAGTATAAAAAAGCCCCAAACAAATACTTGTAATACCAGTCTGTAATTCTTGGGTCCCTGCTGGAGAATACCAGGAAGGGTGGTTTTGTGTTGATTTTTTAAAGGATCTAGCACTATAGTAGCCCATATTGCAGATCTTTCTTGCTTCCAAATAAAGAAGTCTAGATAAAGATTCTCATCTCACAGCTTGGAAAAAAAAAAAAAAAAGGCAAGTGAAAGGAACAAATGCCTTTTCTTAACATTTAGTGTTCAGTTCCACAACCAGTTTATATAGACCGAGCTTCATTCCTGCGACCACATGAATGAAGCTCACCATCAGATTTAATGGCAAGTACAATTTAATGGGAAATACAAAGGTGCTGTGAAAATGAGAAAACTATTTACTTTGTACAATGAACAAAGCCAAAGTTGTTCTACCAGTTGCACAGGCAATGAAGCATTTGCAGTATGAATTTATATCCATGGAGTCCTTTGACTAGGAGAACTGTTTGCATGTGTTACAAAACAGGAGTTACAAGATACTCCAAACTTTTCAATTCAACTTATTTAGTACAGGACCATGAGTTCAGAAATCTGGGTTTTATGCTACCACTAAAAGGCAAAAAAACTTTGTGGATTTTGGCTACGAACACTTTTTTTTCCCCAGTTTTCTACTGTATACCTACACCCTCTTGCTCTCTTGCTTGATAGCTTTGCTTTTGAGGCAGTGTCTTAACCGTATGACTTAAGTAGCTTGCATTCAATTGTTTATTTTAATGTAATGGTCCACCTTTATCCTTATTTATTGTGATGCCTTTTAAAGTATTACTTTATTAAAATGTAATATTAATGAAAAATGTAGGTATTTTAATTTATCTATTATAGTAATACTGTTTTCCATCCTATGGAATAATTTCTTTATCCACAATAGGAGCTGTTGGTGCTTCTGTGCAGCACTGGCATAAATTCAGTTACTGTTTGTTGTAGTACCTTTGTGAGAGCCACAGGCAGTTCAGGAGACTGTTCAATACATGACTCTTAAAAGGACCTCACCTGAAGAAGTTATCCTTCTGTTCTGATTACACTGCTGTGCTGTAAGAAGAAACTAGTAAAAAACAGAACTGTGAAGTAAGACAGATATGACTGACAAACATGGAGGTGCAAGTATATAGGCACCAGAGCCCTTGGCTAGTCGAGACAGGTAAGGTGACATATATGACCTACCTTCCTTGGGATTTGTTCCTGAGAAACTGGTTAAATTTACCTACAGTAGGCTATTCTGAAACATAGATAACCTAAGGGATCAGGAGAAAAATATACAATCAGGCTGAGACATTCGAATTACTGAAGAGGAAGTTTGGCATTTAGAATATTCAAACTCCACTAGCTTACATGTTCTTAGCAATCTGGTAAAAAATTCTGCTGTGAAAAACAATGCAACTAGGTCAGTTCAGTGGATGATTGCAATGCTGCAGTGATTGTTAGCAATAATTCAAACTTCTGTTTTTAAATTAAGGGATGAACTGGATATAACTTTGCTTCATTCATTTCTAAGTATTTTTCCTATAATTTCAATGTTTACCTGATAGTGCAGTGTTTTATTATGCATCTGGAAATCACATACATTTTAAAGAACTGTGAAACAAAAAATAACCACAATAACTCAGAAAGTTCTTTGTTTTAAAGGGTTGTTTGTTTCAGGGTTCCAATTTCACTAAAAGGAAGGACTACTTTAATTCCATGTGTACAGAGACATTGTCTCCAACTACACTTAACAAATACAGCCTAATAAATTTAAAGAACCAAACATCAGTAGAAGCTAATCTTACAATAGAGACCAGTTCTCTACTACTGAAATTTTCATGTAACTAATTTGCCTAGAACAAAATTGGTCCACATACAAAATAAAATGGGTAAATGTAATTCTAAGCTGAACAGACACTGTCCTTTTTATTCAGTTCCAGTTGTAGTGGTCTCTTGGTGCTAAATCATAATGTGATCTCTCTTCCTCTTCACGTCCACAATCCAGTGGCAGACCATAATTGTAATCAACTGTTACAACCGGTAATCTTTTACTTTGTTCCATGTTTCTGGTAGTTTCACCCTGAAAAGGCTTTCTTTCATAGTCTATTGAACTATCTTCTTGGTGCATGGATGAAGATGAGTGCATTGTTCGTGAGGAGTACGGTGCAAATCTGTTTTTTCCTCTATTAAATTCCTCTGAGGGATGCATTCTCCTATTGTCTTCAGGACAATTCGGTCGATTACTGTAAGAACAAATAACAGTGAAATTCTTAGAAATAAAACAGTTGATTTACTGTTGATGGCCACCACTAGAAATTAACTGTGTCTAACATTGGAAGAACAATTCAAAACCTCATTCTTGTTTTTACCCCCTGAAATTAAAATCCTCTCTATGGATGTTGCAAACTTGTTTGTATTAATTTTCTAATTCTAGTGATTAAAATTACAGCTCTTTACAGTAAGTAATTCTACTAGAGGAAGTTTTGTTTCAAGTGCTGTTTACAATTAAAATTACCTGTTTACTGAGGATATCTTTACCTAGGGGACATTTTTTTCCTAAGTCCATGTTTTTATTTTTGTGTATAATATGTAACAAAAGCTCTCTAGTACATAGTCTCAACAGGCAATAATATACTTAGGAAAATATTTTAATTATTATTTTTTCTGCAATAGAAGACTCACTCTCCTACAAAATACATGTGGAAGGATCTAAAAATGTATATACATTAGATTAGGATGGGTTTTAGGTAGTCCTGGCAGAGTCGCCAGAAACTCATGGCTTTTGGGACTACCTAAAACAGAAGCCAAAATTAAGAGAATAAAAAGAGGTTATATTTATTGAAGGGCCTTCAGGTACACATTTAGGGCAGACGAAGGCCCCCCCAGGGGCTACACCCAAAAAATGGATGATGGGTCATGGGTTTTCATACTTTTATAAGTTTGGTCCATTTGCATACTGGGGGTTAATCTTCCAGTTACAGCTTCAGGTAATTAAGTCATTTACCCCAAGTTTGCTCCACCCCCAACTCACTTTTGTTTCCATTTCTGGGGGCTTGAGACAGTAAGGTGCCCTTGATTACCAGGCGTAGAGAGGAATTGTTTTGTTTGACCAAAATGGGAAAACAGTAGCTAACACTCTATGTGGAGTTTAGAGTTATACACTAAAGAACTGCAGGATTACAAATATATGAAAAATATAAAAGCTAAAATCCTAAGGCATCAGTAGATATATTGGCTTCAATTCTCTTTACTCTCAAATACCTTCCTTACTTGGTAAAGTAAGTGGTGTATAAACCCAATTCAAAACAATCTTTAAAATTTTTAAATCTTCTCCCTAACTGAACCATAGATTCACTTAGACTGGAAAGGATCTCTAGAAATACCTAAGGCCACCTCAAATTAAGTGTCACTAGATGAGTTTGTACAGGGGCTATGTCCATTCTTAAAGAATGTGGGATGGTGGCTCTGGGCAACCCATTTCAGTGTCTGAGCATCCTGCACAGTACAACTCCTTAGCTCGTTGTACACAGCACCTAAGAGTTAAGTATAGCATCTGTGTTTTGCTTTTTTGCTTACTGGTAGTTGATTTTCATATGTAGTTCATTAGCTTGAACTGTGCTTGTAATGTCAACGATTGTATCAGGGATTCACACAATAATCACACTCAAAACTCAGTACCAACGGACCACAAATTAGTCACATTATTTGCTCAGTGCTTGGATTCAATGGGTTAAACTGCATTTAAGCAAAAATATTAACACAGATTTTTATGCTGTGCAGTTAATTTATATTTTTTAGCTAGGAAACTGGGGGAGTAACACTACAATGGTAAGTCAGAAAACAATGTATGCTATCTGATGCTTACCTGTAATTTCTGTTAAAGTCATCATTATCAGACCCATAATCTCTGTGAAGTGAAGGAGATGAGGAGAAATGAGGTTCTGGTATATTTTCATGGGAAGAAAAGGTTCTGCAAATAACCAAGAGAACTGCATGTTAAGAAGACTGCCAACAGTTTTAAGACTTGGAAAAAAAATACACATCAAATGAAATAAACATATTTCTTCTTTTAATAAAACTTAAAATTTTAATTAAAATGTAAATAACTGTATTAATACCTCAAAATCATATGCTTCATTTTATTAACATCCTCTGTTTTAGCCTACAATGGAAGAAATTAAATCAAACTTAACTAGTCCAATAAATCTGAAATACATTCTGAAATATTAAAAATATTTTGAAATATGTCAGAACCCAACAGGTTTACTAGTAAGTGATACATGTATTTGTGAGATAATAATGCAAGTTCTGAAGCAAACAGATTTCTAACAAATTATTAACTCAAGGAATAAACAAAGGCAAATCCAACTTCCTTGTAGCATTCCCATTTATCTGTGTTTGGCTGACAGGATAAATAACATTTAATATCCTCTTCTGTCCAGAGGACAGCTTTTTAAGTGTCAGTTTCTATAAAAAAAAAATGGGACAAGAGTTTTGTTTCAAGCTGACTAAAAGGTAAAGGAAACACAAACTTTAAAAAAGCACAACCTTCTAATTTAGGAAACATTGGCTTTCAAAGCTGCAACACTCCAGCTTACAGCAAACCCTTCCGTAAGTCAAAACAAGGAAAGTTAATGAACTGATCATTTATATATTAAAAGGATGATTAATCGATTTTAAAATAATTTATTTTTAAAAATACCTAACTTGCAATTTAAGTTAAAACTGGTGAGGTTTACACTTTTATTCTGTAATTCTGTTCTTACAGCTCAAGGATGCTTTTACCTGTCTGAACACCATTCACGTGGCAAGTCATTGTGACCTGGATGATCACGAAAAGGTCTTGGCCTTTGTCCATGCCCTTTATTACCATAATCAAAATCTTTTAATTGAGTCTGTTCCTGTAAGCCATCATAAGGCTGAGAGTTATGAAAAGGTCTGCACCGTTGTCCAGGACCTTTATTATCATAATCTTTCAGTTGCATCTCTGTTTTTAAGTCATTGCGAGGCTGGTGATCATTAAAAGGTCTCAACCTCTGCCCCTGACCCCTCTTAACAAATTCAAAATCTCCCAATTGCATCTGTGTCTGCAAGTCATCATGTGACCCATATTCACGGAAGGATCTTAGTCTTTGGCCAGGACCTCTGCTGGCAGAATCCAATTCTTTTAACTGCATTTGAGTCTGAAATTCATCACGAGATTGGTGGTCATGGAACACTTTTCGTCTCTGGCCACGGCCCCTGCTACTGAAATCAAAACCCTTTGACTGCCTGTCTTCCTGCAAATCATTAGGAGATGGATGATCAGGAAAAGATCTCTGCCTTTGTTCACGGCCTCTGCTGAAGTCAAGAGACTGTCTGTCTGCTTGCAAATCATCATGAAACTGGTGTCCATGAAAAGGTCTCAAACTTTGCCCGTGTCCCTTGTTACTGAAGTCTAGGTCCTTCAGCTGCGTGTCTTCTTGATAATCATCATAAAACTGGTGATCAGTAAAGGTTCTTTGTCTTTGTTCTGGTCCCCTGTTGTAGTCCCAATTTCTCATCTGCACTGATGTTCTCAATTCATCCTGAGTTTGATGGTCATGAAATGGTCTTCGTCTTTGTCCAGGACCCTTATTAATGAAGTCAAAATCGCGCAACTGCATCTGTCCTTGCAAGTCATTGTGAGGGTGGTCATCATAAATTCTTAATCTTTTCCCAGACCTGTTAAGAAGTATTGAGTATCATACTTAGAAGTGCTACAAGTCAGTAATGAAAACAATTCTTTTTTAACCAAGAATTGATATGAAAGACACTGCAAGTATGAAGATATCAAAACTGTATGTAAGATTATAAAACCTTCAGTGTTAAAGCAGAAGCTGTGACAAACATTCAATTGTAATTCTATATTAATTCTATTGTAAACAAGCAAAAACAGTGATTCAAAATTAATTAAAAATAACTGCAGATTATTGTAGAATAATAAAGAAGGACAGGCAAAGTAAAACTGAATTTTCCTAAGTGAACTAATTACTTACAGACTTTTAACAGCATACATTCCCTTTCTTTCCCTTGTCACTGTTTTGTCAAATTCTGTAAATACATTTTACATGAGTAGGCTACATTAATAAAATCTCTTTGGGGTATCTATAGTATTTTCAGTAAGAAGCATTTTTTTTCCCTTGTGGTCCTTTTTTTTTTTTGGTTTTGTTTTTAATTCCATGTTTCAGCTTATTACCCTTGAAAATCTTCACTTGGGAACCGCTCTACAGATCCTTCCATTGCATGTGGTGGTGGGATAATATCTTCATCTGCATCCCATACATCCATTCCAAGGTTACTAAGAGCGAAAAAAACCATCTCACATAAGCTTCCTTTTTTAAAACATACTATTGACAGAGAAAAAACCCACCCCCATAAAATTCTTCAGTTCTGAATGACAGAAATTTTATGTTAAGTAAAACTTACAGACAACTTAAAAAATGTTGATCTTGTAAATTTATTTTAAAAATCTGACATGAGTCTAACTTAATCCTGCACAGACTATGAAACAATGATAGGAGCAAAACAAAGGGCCTTCATAATCTAGAAAGAAACAAATCACTCAGATATTAATTTAAAAATCAATTTACTGCTCCAAGGCATCATTGGCACAAATACCTTAGGACGATGTAAAGGTTGGCTGCTCTTAGGAAAAGGTGATGATAAGCATAACATTCTTAAACATCAGGAATACAACTACTATGAACAGAGGGGACGAGAACAATCTTCCATGTTCCCGTGGTTTTTTATTCTTAAAATCGTTCTACTATTTTTTTAATATCTTGTTCTACAGTGCCAACAACAGCAGGCAGATCACACAGCTTATAAAGACATCTCTGCAGTGACTTCTTTCAGCCTCTCAGAGAACACAGACTCAATTCACTCGTCACAGTATGATAAAAGCACAACAATGTTCAGTAGTAGTTGTCAGACTGAAAATGAGCTTTCGAACCATATACATTGAAAAGATGAACAAAGTCTACTGCACTTCATGTTATTCATCTGAGAATACACAAACAACTACACATATATTTACAATCTATGTGTAGTTTCATATTAAAGGTTTAAGAGGGAATAATTTTGGCTTAGGACCGGAAGTGAACTTTTAAAAAATGCTAGGGGACACACTGGAAAATCTTAAGCGTGCAACTAAAAGCTTTTGTTTACCTTCGCATCGGTTGTGTCCGGAGATCTGTGAGATACACAAGGCCATCCATGCGATGACCTCTGGCATCGCCAAAAGCTAAAACAAAACCCATACAGTCTAATGAAATGTGCTCAAAATGAGCCAAGAAAATGTGAAAGGCAAGTTTCTGTTCCCCATGAGATGCTGAATTTGAAAAAATTCCAACTTGGTATTAAGTATTTCAGCAAGCTGGCATCATTGCAGCATTTTTTTAAAAAAACCCTGAAACTAGAAGTGGTAGCAAACTATGACTGAAAACTCTATCAAGTAAAAAAAAAAAAATTAAGCAGCTAAAACATACTCCTCCTATGCTGTCAATTTGCTATTGCTCAAGTCCTGCCTGGAATAGTATCAACAGTCAGATAAAATCATCTACATAAGCCAGCACATGAAATTACTGAAAAGATACTAAAATAGAATTGTAGTATTTGTGAGTTTTTAGTAATTGTGAAGTACAACCTGACATGTGCCTTAGTTCTAACTATATACATACCTTGAATTGCTGCCTCTGGATCCCAGCCTTCAACATCTATAAGATACCTGAAGAAAAACATGACTATATTATTGTCCCAAAGGGAATACAGAGTAATATAAGGATGCTATTTTTTTGTGAACAATGATTTCTGTTCTCATACAGCCTTACCTACATATAAGGTAGCCAGTCCTATTAATTCCATTAGTACAGTGAACGCCAATGAGTTTCTCTATCAAAAAAGGAAAGAGTCTTTAATAGTTCAGAAAGTGAAATTAATAGAAAGTTAGCACAGTACAAGAAAAAAAAATCTCTGCCTTTCTAGCAAGGTCATGATAAATAACACCTGCTATTTACAAATTCTACTGTCACGCCTGTAAAACAGACACATCCAGATGAGACATATGTCCTCTCTATGCTGGATCTCTAGCAACTGTTAGATCACTACTTCCAAACTTGTGACGGCTGAGATTGACTCTACAGAATGTAGAAAAAAAGAAAGAGTGATGCCAGGTAAAGCACCTGGCCTCAGGCACTGCAGTAACAGGAGAAAAAGAATAAAATATGTGTTTGAAAGCAAATCTCAACAAGCATATGTAGAGCTGAGGAACTCAACTAGCACATAATGCACCTAGAAGTATGAAATGCCTAGGAGTATAAAATACATGGAGAAAAAAAGGACCAGTAATCTTTACAGAAGTATTTTCTTTTTAAAAAAGATTATACTAATTGGCCAAAGGCTAAAAAGCAAATGACAGATTTCCAACAGAAATAGGGAAACTCTAATACAATCATGCAAGGCCCTGGTAAACCCCAACCAGACTATTTATATTCATATTGAAATGTAATGAAAGAAAATCAATTTCAATATGTATAGAAAGGGTGGCATACTATTATGGTCATAAAAGAAGGAAGCTTGTCTTAGTCTGTAAAACCAAATCTGAGATGCTGAATGTAATAGTGGGGACAGAGAACAATGATACTTAAAGGGCAAAGCTGGTATAAGAATAAATGTATAACTGATTAAGAGTTTTAATCTAGATTTTAGAAGAAAAATTATCATCATCAGAAGATCAAAGTTTTGGCAGAGGCACTACTCACAGATGGTCTTTGAAACAGGATGTTGATAAACTTTTGAATTACATAAAGTATAACTGAGACAAAATATAACTTTGCCACAGATCAGGACAATCAAATCGCCACGTAAGTTCATTACAAGTTGATGTCCTAACAACTCAAACACTAAAAAATCCCCCCCTTCTTGGCAAGTATTTGTAAAAAGAATCCTGAGATATTTATTTATCATTTATATATTATATTTTATATATTTATTTATATATTATATTTATTTATATAATTTATGTATTATAGGGATAATCTAAAATAGAGGCCAAATTATGAGGAGTAAAGTTCTCCCAAGTCAGAAGTTACATAGGCTCTGCCAAAATGCCCTTATGAGCTGTAACTGCAGGTCAACATCCAGTAACAAATCAAGAACTGATTCTCTCAAGATCAGATTCAGATAGAGACTATTCTTTATCACACAATAAAGAACAGATCAAAACCAGGAGAACACTAATAATCACCAGGTAATTTCCTTAAGCCCAAGAAGAGCAAAGGAAGAATTTACAAACTTCCTGAGCAAGGAGGCTTTTTCTTATACTTTTTAATTTTCCCAGTAGTTCTAATTCAGGCTCTCATACCTGAAATTTAGGTCAGAACATTTTCACAAAACACTTGACCACCCACAGCAAGACCCTGTTATGCTTTGCAATAAAACCTGTATGCACTTGGACAATTACTATCACTATTTTCTCAAAGAGAATGCCAAAGGAACCACAGCTGAAAGAATGGTCCACCATTATTGAATAAACAAACAAGTAACAGCTGCCTACAAAGAATCGCTACCAAAAGAAGTGAGAACTTAAAAGCTACAAACACATTGTGGCAAAATACACACTAATTTATTTTCACAAAAAAGCACCTTATCCAATCTTAGCAAAAACTGTCCTGTTGCACAGACACTGAAACACCAGCACAGCCACACTGTGGAAATACTGACACTGGGTCTGTAATCAGATTTTCAAGAATTGTTCAGATCTGAGGGCAATAATGGACTCAAGTCAAAAAAACACTACGTCAGACTAAATGGACTGCAACTGCTGACACATATCAGTGCCCAGTGCCATCAGAGACCCAGTGCTATTTAAAACATCCATCAAGGGCTGGCAGCTACAACACTCAGCTGATGGTAAACAATTTGGGTTAGACAGATGAAGGCCTTGTTGCAGTTACTTTGACACGCAACACAAATGTAACACTGTTGGGAAGGGCATTTAAGTTAGCAGTCATTTTTAAAAAAATATGTTTTGTTTGGAAAAAAAGATACATAGTGGTTTGCATACTGGATCTTATTATGCTAATAAAGTGGAAAGTGCTGTAGAAAGTCTGAGATCCCTGGTGTCATAAATTTTATTGAATATTGAAATTAGTAAATGACACAGTTAGTACTGAAATAAATTTTTGGTGAGGGATTTTCTGTTACATCCTAGGATGCTGATATTTACCATTTCCTGCATTTTCCCAAAGGAATTTTCTGACCCACTTTTTGAACTGTAGGATAGTAGCATTATCAGGGACTTCAAGTCCAACGGTATAAAGTTTCTTATACTGCACACTTTTAGGTAAATCCTAACAACAAAAAGAAAAAAACAATGGTAAAAATTACTGAAGTCTTGCAACAATGAGAAACCTTAAGCAGTATCTAACATAATGACAATGTAAACCAGTAGTTCAAATCCTGAATAAAAACTGAAAACAATCTTGACACAATTGTATACAGATACACTCTCAGAAACTACCAGTAACATTTCTACATTAAAGACCATCTCAAACAAGGAACACTTCCTACATAAGATTTATTTATCCCTGCTAATAAGGCTGAGCATTAACTAAGGGAGCTGATTCTTGTCATTCCATTCTAACCCATTTTACAATCATTATCAGTATTTGTCCCTCCTACCCACAACATATAATCACATATTCACTCCCTTAATGCTTAGAGCCCATGTGCATTCAAAGATTTGTGTTGTTATAACACTGCCATTTATTCTCCTCTTCAACAGGAGGCTGATTAATCACAATTGTTTGGACCATACAGCTAAAAATTTTTAAATTGATAAAGTAGTTTAAAAATGTAGACCTTCTTAGTGGATTCCACTGAGGATCAATAAAAAGAACCACCTAGGAATAAATGAGAATATCTTCAGGACACAGGGTGTAACTATTCTGCATCTTTTGTGCAGTGCCTGGCACTGAAGTCTTTTGCCCAATACTGAGTTAGCATAACATAAACAAGCCACAAATGTAACTAGCTGGGAGAATGAGTTAATTCCTCTGTGATAAAACATTCATTTTCTATTGGAGACACAAAATTAGTCTAGATGGCTTATGTGTCTATTCCAATCCAAGGTAAGCAAATGTGTAATTTTAAAACATAAGTTGCACTAACTATTTACATTTTTATTAGGCTTTTGTTACCTTAACTTCATAGTATCGTGTGGTATATGTTAAATCAATAATTAATCCAAGCTCCACATTTAGGGCTTTCATTGCAGCAATTAAGTCTTTTGGTGTAAATTTCTGGGTTGGGGTAAGCCTCTGGTTAATTGCCTACAAAGAAAATGGAAAAGAAATATTTTCTTTTTATGTTCTAATAACAAGACATTTGGAATATTCATCCGTTTCAATTGGTACTAGGAAACATCAATATTTAAAAGGGAGAGTTTAATTATCAGAACCACATCCATATATTATACAGGTAAGAAGAACCAAAAAGAAAGGAAAAATTTATGTATTCCTATTCAGATGAAAATGCAATACAATGTGAGCATTTCTGCTTGTAAAATGTTAACAAACATTATTAAAATGAGCTCTGATTTGATAGACACAAAAATTCTGGAAAATGCAGCATGTATGTATTGATTTTTATGTAACTAAAGACACTAAAAAGCAAAACACTACAATCTACTTCCCCCAAACAAATTTTGTCCTGCACAGTAACTCAAAACTAAAAGTGTATTTCACATAAAATATTAGAAGTTGTGATACAAGAGTTCATTTCTAAAGGTTTGACTTTCTTCCCACAAATGTTGTGCAGACATTTTTATCCCTGCTTCATCTCTTGACAATGTACTTGCACGTCATTTAGCACTGGGAAATATTAAGTAAGACTAAATATCGTGACTAAGAAAGCTGTGTGTTGGTGGATAATGAATAATTCATTTCATTTGACAAACAGTGAGAAAAATGTTTACTCACCCTATTGTAGCTGTGTTTTTTGAAATATGTTCTTCACTTTAGGTATGAAAATGCCTCACATACTCAAGACTGGATTTTCTCTGAATAGTGCACTTGTCCATTGTGAGAGCCTTTTGACACAGGCTCAGCCAGAACCAATAAAGACAGTGGCAAAAGATGCAGCAGCCTCAACCACCTGTCAGTTCCTTCATCAACAAGAAATTCAAGCAGACTGGACTCAGAACTATTGGAAAGGAAGGCAGCCACAGACCACATACTTCTTAGAACCACAGATGCTATAGGGTAACTAACCAATCCTGGTTTTGACTGTACAGATTATAATGTAAAATACTAGCAAGCTCTTTTCTCAAGTCTGGAAACAGAGACAGGAAACCAAAGTAAAGAATAAACAGCAGGGCAGTCATATCAAAGCTGGTATGTGATTAGGAAGCTTGAGCTGAAAGGAGGATAGAAAGCATGTAATAAAGTATTCAGTCCTATGTATTTCAGACACCAGTGCACTGCTGAAAAAGGGGAGGTTGTAGAAGTTTAAACAAAATGAACATGAGTCAGTTATGTCACTACTACTCAGCAGTAACTCTTGGTAAAATCTGAAACTGAACTCAACAACTTGGAGGTGACAAAGATGAATCTGCAAAAGGTCTACAGTAGAATATTAAAGAATTTTTACTATGTGACATGACACGAACGGAGGAGGAATGTAATTTACAAAAATAAGGTATCTCCAAAGGTATTGTTTGATTGAGTAGACAGTTAAATCTGTTATGAAACACTATGCTTCGAAAGGCTCATTGGAATTTTCTGAAAAACTCCTGCTGAGTATTCAGTAGTTTAGGTGTTTAATAGGGCTTTGAGAATGTGAGAATCAATTCTAAAAATCCTCCTAACGGCATGGGAAAGAACTTGCCCAATTCTTACTACACTACAGTGCTACTGCTAGCATTATAATGGTGATGTGAAAGGAAAGACAGAAAATCCTTCCAAGTAAACATATGATCTTTACTAACAGCACATCTTCTAAGACAATAACCCTTCTATCTTCAAATACTGAAAGTGTGTTTTTTCCCTTTGGGCAAAATCACCAACTGTCAATTTCCTAATACATAGCAAAGAAGTAAACTGCTGCATATTTAAGAGGTCTGTTCCACCAATTTAATAAATAACAGGACTTCCGACAAACTATAACCAATCAGGCCTTCAGCATTTTCACACAGATTTACTGACAACCTCTGCAAAGACATCAGTCTAGCCAGTTACACATTTTTGTATTCTGCCACAAACTCTATCACCTTCAAGCACACAGTCTCTGGCAGACTTGTCATTTCTCTGTCTTGCATAGTTGAGACTGAACAAACTGAAGGGATAGAAATGATACAGATTTTGCATATTTGGGTATCAGACTTTATATCTGGCCAAAACAGCTTCCCAGAACAGAGATCTGTGCCCCAGGGAGATCAGTAGGACAGGAAACGAGTAGTATGCTGATGTGGAGTAGTCTTTGTGACAAGAGCAAGGAAGCCAGTTATAAATCTACTGGATTTTATATTCACAGCTTGATTTGTTGACTGGCAGTCTTGGTGGAAAGGCACACAACTGCTGTACAATCCATCCACATCTTGGAGAACATGACCAATGTTAAGTATGAGAGCCTTGGCGTCCAAGGAAGCAAACCATCATCCTAAAGTTGTAAAAGCAGCTGCAGGAAGCAAATCCTGCAAGCATTTCACTTCAGTCATTGCTAATAAAACTGAACTGAATGGTGACTGAAAACATAATGGGTACTAATGTACCCAAAGAACCAAATTTTTTATGTATGAATACTAGAGAGCAATCTGTAGACAAAAGCTTAGACAGAACATTTCCCTTCAACTGCTATGGTTACATCAAGCCACTGTATTTTAAAAATGCTTAGAAACTTTTATTTCCTCTGTATCTAAAGCAAGGACTTGTAGAAGTTAATTTATGCAGCACTTGTCCTATTAGCCCTTCTGTATAAATTAACACTTCTTTGCCCAATGCCTCCAAAAAGGCACAGGCACTAAAGAACTCAACAGTCTCAACAAGACAATCTCCACATCTTTTAGAATCAAAGAATTTAAAGATTTAACTCAGTGTATATAGTATCTTAGGATGGCTCTTCATGTTAGTAAGACTCTACAGAAAATACTAATAAAAATACTTTTCAATTAATTAATTATTACTTTTAATTAATAGAAGAAATCTATGAAGACTTCTTTTTTAGCTATGCTATATTCCACCAGATCACTGAAGCTTTTCGCTTATGAAATTGGCAATCTGGATCTGTAATTTTAAAAGTTCTGCAGTGGCTGGTATTCTTCAATGAGTGCTTAATTTCCATAAAATTATACTTTGGTTTACATTGCCTGGATTGTTATTCGTATCATAACCCCTTCCATATGATTTTCTTAAAACAGCCATGAAAAGATGTTAAATAAGATTATGAATTTAGGCCACTTAATAGTGATCAAATGAATTATGCTGATTGACTAGAAGCTTGATTATTTTTAAAAGATAAATAAAGAAAGTAACATCAAATATAAACAAAAATAAGAAAAATATGAAAAATATAGAATATTATTTTTAAAAGCCAGATGGCTGAAAGGGCTAAATCTGAAAAAACTATTTTTTAAAAAACTTTCTTGAAATTTGCATGTATAGTCATGCTATTCTTCATTACTTGTGCAGTTTATCTAATACAGCCAATTTGCAGTTACTTTATTATACATACCCCTTTTAAAGGTACTTTGAATGCAATAAATCTTGTTCCTGGTATAGGCTGTCCAACTGGTGTCAAACTCCGCCATCTGTAAGGAAAGAAATATTAATTTTTAAATATTTTCAAGTTACATGATTCAACAGAAGACACCTGCAGCACCAAGCACATAAAACTTGCTGTTATCATACAGTATAATTAGGTCCCCAAATCTGCAATTATTCCATGAAGTGGTTTCAAAGTATCACTAGGACATTTGAAAAGAATCTTCTTCCTTCCTTCTTCTTCAACTTCCAAGAAATTCCTCTCCTCAAAATGGCAGGATAACATATACAAACAAGTAGCACCAATATAAAGCAAAGCAGATGTGTAAGGTTCAACAGGTAAAAATGTATTGTTGTAGTTGGTGGACATTTTTCAACCTGACTGAATCAAACGCCTTAAAAAAGTTGCCACAGGCACACATCAATCATTTAATTGACAATGAAATGCAAAGTTTACTTCCATTAACAATACAAATCATCTGTATTTTCCAAAAATGTTTCCTTTGTAATATGCTTAGTTTTCAAAGAAACACTCTTGATTGAACTTTCTCTCAACATTTTGAAAAATACAGAGGATATTCCATCACACCAAAACCTAGCACAAATCACCAATATGAAGACTTGTTACAACACTCAAAACACTTGTAATTCTAAAACCACAAAGAACTGGTATGCACAAGTTCTACACTGTACTGAAAAAGCTCTTGATCTATAATATTTCAGAGATTTCAATTTTTTAAAAAGGATGAAAAGCATTATCCGAAGAGGAAAACAAGTTCATCAGCAGATCAATTCTACCTTCAAAGAGGTAACTTACTAAATTTAGAACTATTAATTTTTCTTCTTCTGCAAGTGCAAATTATCTCTATGACCTACCAAGGTGCAGCTGGATGACTTAAAATCTACACAGGCTTTTTGCATTTTGGCTAATACCTCAACTATTAAAATACAAAACATTTCCACTAGATTCTTTTAACACTGGTGTCCATTCCCTTGCAATTTTCTGAATTAATGCTTAAATACTCCCTTTGAAGGGAGCAGCCAACAGCTTCTAGATTCCTTTCTGGTGTTCATCAAACTACACCATTTATGAAATAAACATAATACTAGATTTTAAAATATTCTAACCACTGAGTACTTTGCTTTGTTCGTAATTCCTGTATCGGACCGTAACAAAAACTAGAAGTTAGCTGGGAAAATTCTCAATGAAACACCTATAATTATATTTGTCATAGTATATAAATAACAACATCAACATTCACAGATGCTTGAAACTAACTAACAACAGAAACACAAAGCATGGTGACCAAAGTGTATTTGATATTAACCAATCATGCAACAATGTACTACATCCATGTATTTAGCACTAACTTATCTCTGTAATCTTCATCATGGGGCAAAGAACAGATCAAGGCTCACAGTGTAGACATATAGGTGCTTAGTTTAATGGACAACAAATGAAGCAACAAAGGAGTAATAACTCATCATTAGGAAGGCTGTTGCAAACAGCTGGTCTGTAGAAGACATACAAGGTGAGTAGGTGTAAGGACAAGCTAGAGATGAGATCACTGAGAGCTGTTTCAAATAAAACCTTTTACTAAATGATAAATTTTTGCAGGACTTTGTATCTCCTTACTGCAACAAGGGAACAGAAACAGTCCTCTGCAAGTAAATAACATGTATTATGTTACAATGATAGTCTTCCCAAGTGAATTTTCAAGTTTGTAAACTTTGGAGTCTGGTAGCTTTATGCTTGCTGTAAAATATGAAAACAAAAATCTGAGACTATGTTCCATTTACTTCTATATAAGAGATGTAAATTTTACATGAATCCATTAAGATCAGAAATTCAGTGCTGTTTTAGCCCGCTTTCTCTTGGAAAACTATGAGCGGAAATAAACCGTAATTATCATAGGAGCATTTAGAAGTGAAAAAGAGATGATCAAAAAAGGGCTTTAAATCTTATTTTAATTAGTAATGTTAAAAAGGCTTTGCAAAAATTCTGAACTTTTTTTCATATTAGGGGATTGACAGAACAATACCCCAGGATTACCCAGTTTGTTGTTAGACCTTAATAAACTTGGGTTTTTATTCTCTTGTATTTAAAGCCATTTAAATCCTCCCAGAAAAAAAATCTGCACAATCAGCAAGAAACTCAAAAGCTGCTGACAGCTCTATGGTAGAAAATGAGCAGAAGGCACTTTTCATCAAAAATATAAAGGGTATGTGTTCCATGTTATCTTTAAAATGGTATTTAAAAAGGAAATTTCAGCATACTGCTGCAGAACTAAAAATAAAACCAGCAGACTGAAATTAACCAAAGATTAGATAAGGAAATAAATTCAGATTTGTTCTGTTGTCAACAAAAGAACACAGTTGGCAATCAAAAATGGCCTGGACTAAGGAAAGTCAAACTCTTAAGAGAGAAAGTATAGATAAAGGCAGAAATTATCAAAGACCAGCTGCAGGTGGTCACATAAACAGGAATTACAGGAGCAAAGACTTAACTAAGCATTTTAACAAGTAAGAATGAGACTTGTGATATGTGATTTGTACCCTGCTTGAACTTAAGTGGAAGGAAGAAAGGCAGGAGTCAGAGGTGTTATCACAAGACTTGGCACCATCATCATCCCTGTACCAGTGACTAAGAGCTAACAGAGGCTTGAATGAAAAACAAGCTGGCATGAAGTTGCTGATTATGGATTACATCCACCTGAATATTTTATCTGCTTTGGTTAAAACTTTTATTAGAGCCAGATGTGGAACACACTTTTTTTCATAACTTAGTTTAACACTACTGTTAAGGTCATGTGGAAGCTTTAATTTCCAGTAAAATTTTCTGGTTTAGAACTGATTCAGAGTAAGATTTACTTCAACAACTACTGAAATACTGTCACCTCTAGCACGATCATTTAGAAAATACTACGTGGAACCTCTTCTTTTTTTTGGCTACTGATACTGCATGATATACATGCAGCCTTATTTTCCAAGTGACTTTCATACCTCTTTAGACACCAGATTCAAAACTGGTAAGAAACACTAATACAAATAAAGTACCACCCTTCTCTCCCACTCATCGTTGAACATGTACAATCCCTTATGCTACAGTATTTAATATCCTGTCTAAATGAAAATGCTGATGCTTTAAGTCTGGACAGGAAAAATTCAATTAAAGAAGCATAGTTACAGTGCATAGGCAAAAATAATTCAGCTTTGCCCTTCGAACAAAAAGATCCCACTTAGTATTATTTTATACTATTCAAGGGAAACATGCCAGAAGGTGACATTTCTGCAGATGCTTTTCAGAACTGAACTGGAGTTTATGTAATTATACCCACAGCAGGATTTTGGATGCTGAAACACAAATGTGTACTAATCTGTAAAAACATCAGAGTATTTTATGACTTGTTATGCAGCTTGGACTGTCTGGTTCTCCACTAAAACATCATAGTGTAAAACTACTGAAGGATAAAACCATTTCAGAGGCTGTGAAGAATCAGAACTTGACTCCATGTGGAAACTGCAGTGCAAGGGGTCACTCGAATCTCTCTTTTACACTGCTATCTCATTTTGCTACAAAATTACTTCACCAGCACTACTTTGTAGGTTTGAGACCTCAATGGACACTATACACTATAGCTGTGCTTCAAGACATTACTGGGAAAATAGAGAAATACTCTTTCTCATAGAATGGCTTGGGTTGGAATAAGCCTTAAGCATCATCTAGTTCCAACTCTCCTGCCACAGGCAGGGACACCTTCCATGAAACCAGGCTGCTCAAAGACCCATCCAATCCAGCCTTGAAAACATTCACAGGGAGGGGCACCCAGAACTTCTCTGGGCAACCCATTCCTGTGCATCACCATCCTTATAGAGAAAAATTTCTTCTTTACATCTAATGTAAACCTCTTCCAGTTTAAAGTCATTATCCCTTGTCCTAAACCAAAGTTCACCATTTCTTGTTTAGTTGCCTATTCCTACTTACTAACCTCACCGAAACCTCCAATTTAGTGTATCACTTGTATTAGCATAATGAAATTTGGATTAAAAGCGTTAAGAATTGATGCACTAACAGAAAAACAATCTTAAAAGATGCCTATATATAGTGTCACTTTCCTTATCTCTTGCTGTACCATTAGACTAAAAGAGTTACTGGTAGATGTACTGCTTTACAACATGGTGATTGAGGGTCTACTTCCACAGTCTGCACCGTCTGGACTTGTCCTTATGCTGCAGTGTACCATACTCTCACTTCTGCCAACAACTATTTCTGGGGCCACTAAATTGCACGTGCAGGATCATAGATTCAAATCAGTTTTCCTTAAGTCCCTTCCAGGGACTTCTATGTTTTCCTGACTTACTGAATTGACAGTGAAGAACAACCGCTGTGCAAGCAAAAGGGTGACATCCGTATCCTGCTGCATGAGCCTGAGGGGCTGACAAGGCCTTAAACTTCTTTACTGCCATATCCCCGTTACTGTGGATGTCTAGCTTGATTTCTCAGCAGTATAAAAAGTATCTGGAGGAGTTGAAAGCACTTCAGTATCAGGCTCTTTGTCAGAGGTAATACCAACTTTTTAACCAAGTACTTGACAATAGTTGTTTCTGTCCTTGGAAGGTATTAGCTTCCCATTGTAGAAGTCAAAAGTACAGTCCATTGATTATTCCATACTTAAGAAATCCACGTAGCCTGAAAGCTTCTCTAGTTCAAATGCAGGGGGTGGGATAAGAATGGAGAAATGAGCACCTGATTCTCAAAGTTGTAGTAACAATTGCCAAGGATGAAGAAAACAAGAAGAGGTAGTTCTTTTTGGATTTCTGAATCACTACTTACAAAACCAACCCACTTTAGCTCACTTTTATCCAACATTTAACTGAAATTTCATCAAAGTTTTCAGAGAAAGACATACTTAAACAGTTTTTTAAAGTTTTATTCTAATTTTAATCCCTGAGTTTGTCAGCTAGTAAAAAAACTTCATCTTCCTTATTTTTTAAATTCTGTTCATCTTTTGTTTCTACTTACTGTGTTTAGACCAACAAATATTACAGGAATGCATGTTTTTTGTATCTTATTGCTCTTCCTAAACCTACTTAACACTCCCGCTGAAACCAGCATTACATAATTCTTTCCTCAAATAATGTATAAACTGCAAGTTATTGCCCCATTACAGTGTGCCTTTATATCTCAGCATACCCTCCTATCCAAAAAGTTTGTATTGATGTCATCAGCAACACATGGGTTAAAACTCTTGACTTGGCCTTCTTTTTTTGTGCTTTATTAGAGCTGAAGAATAGAACTTTTATCTGTTTTAAATTATGTCATTCTGTGGTCCACATATGTACTCCCAATCAAGTCATCAGAAAGCCTGTATCGTGCATTTGGGTTAATTTGGGATTATTTTTACTGATACAACATTTCTGTCGTCCTCTTGTTAGAAACAAAAACATGGGATTTTTCTGGATCTGAATTCACAAAAATATTCCTTGATCTTATGCATGCAACCACCTGCTTCCATCTTATCAACTCTTCCTCCATTTCTAGTAACAAACATGTGAGAAGTCAGAAGTACAGACTACTCTCCCATTTCTCCAAAAACATACACTTGGGGGTAAAAAGATTAGGAAGAAGGAACTGTGTGTGGTTGATGAAGGCGAAGTGTTCACAGACAGGTTGGCGCATTATACTCACCTGGGGGATGAGTGGCTGGGCTGTTCTTGTCTTGGAGAAGATACCTACCTTACCTGTCTGTAGGTGGTGAAGATGCTTGAGGCAAGAAAACGCCTGGGGCAGTCAGTGCCCCTTCTCTGTGGGATGCCCGCTCCTGCCTCTTGCTTAGTGTGAGGGATACTTACCCATCAGGGATAGTATTCTTCTTTACCATGCTGAAAGCAGGAGTAGGCAGAGCAGGAGGCAGCGGTGAAAGTGGGCACTGCAGCAAAGGAGAGAGAACCGCGCGGTTAACACGGTGCTAATCTCTTTCTCCATCAGTGGGCCTTTTCACAGGGCTGAGTCTCAAGTAAAACAAACCAAGCAGCCAGCTGGGGCTTGAAGTTCTGCATCTTGCAAGTTATCCTATTTCTCCACTGCTACAGCACGACAAGAGGGAAAGACAACTCACCTCTCCTCTCCAGGTGACCACAAAACAGAGAGAGGAGAGGCGGCGGATTTCTCTCTAACTCTGGCAGCAGCGCTGCAGGCACGAAGATCTTCCCGGCAGTCCCTTCTGTCCCACTCCTGCGGCTCGAGCGGTCTATTCCGCCCTTGCGCTCCCAGTTAGAACACGTCTCAAGGAGAAGAACCTCCGGGCAGCTGCAAGAGGCGAGGCCGGCACCTCAGCGGTAGAAGGACGATCACCTACCACCCCCTAACCTAGACGGGTCCGATCCCGCCGGACGCCGAGCGCCCACCGACTTCGGGGGGGGGGGGGGGGCCGGGCGGAGGGGCGAGGGGAGCGGCCCCCATACCCCCCCCGCTCCTCAGATGACGCTGATGAGGCTGCCCCTCACAGCCGCATGTCCCCGGGGCAGGACCGGCTGCGGTGCCCACCCAGGGCTCGACGGCGGCTGAGCTCGGGGCAGGGACAAACAGAGACCGGGGCGGTGGGAGGTCGCGGCCCGGCTGCGGGGGGCGGGCAGGCAGCTGTCGAGGGAGGCGGGCGGGCTGTGAGGGGAAGGGCGCGGGCTGCAGACGGTGACAGGGAAAAGCGCGTGCGGCGGCAGGGCGGGGCGGGGCGGGGAGGAGCGGGGCTGCGGGCGGCCCGTACCCGGACAGGATTTCCCTGGCGGAGGAAGGAAAGGCTGGTGCGACACAGAACCTTCCCGAAAGAGCCGCGACTGCGCCTGCGCGGCGGCGGCGGCGGGCGGGGCGGGGCAGGGCAGGGAGGGGCGCGGAGCGCGGGGAGCGCGGCTGCGCCTGCGCGGCCGCCGAGGCACCGGGGGCGGGGCCCGCGCCTCCGGGCGCTCCGCGCCAGCGGCCAATGGGGCGAAGGGCGGGGGCGGTTCCGCGCGTGCGCGGTGCGGGGCGCGCCGAGCGGCCGGGCCGGGCCGGGCCGGGCCCGGCATGCCGGGAGCACCGCGTCTCCGGGCGATGCTTTTGCCAAATTATTCTCCAGCTAGATCTTTCGAAATAGACCGGCTTCATTAGTCAAAGATGTGCAAGTGATGTAGATTTAAAAACCAGCTAATCATCTCTCTTGCTTAAGCCAATTTATTTTTGTTTTAAAACTTCTTGAAAGTTACTATTTCCATGTACTCCTGCACACTACTCTGAGTTGGTGTCAGTGGGTGGCAGCCAGGATGGTTGTCCGTACTAGAAGCACGTTCTGAAAAGTTGAACCATGATTTACAGTGAAAGAGCTGCTGTAAAGTTGATCGTCATAATTTGTTTGTTAATACGTTTTTATATCTACTTGATACGGTATCATTTAACTAGCCCGTGGAACAAGTACATTAAATATTCTAGGCATATATCTTTGACTGTGTTTTTCTTTGCTCTGTTGTGTCTTATTACGTCAAAGACTTTATTCAGTCTTGTCCTTCGGTAAGTGCTTTGGTGCAGCAGTTTTGAGGTGCTTCATTTATGGTATTTACAAATACCCTTTCCATATACTGTTTGGGATGCATTCCATATTGGATTAGTCCTCTTTGCGCTCAGTACAAAGTGATAGTTCATACCTCTTCATTTTTGCATATTTCTTTTAGTACTACTTCATTTTTTCGATTTCCTGTATAATTATGAAACATCAGCACTTATATTTTTAATTGAATCATTCCTTGAAGTTAATTTTAATCTAAGTCTTCAGGATGTGAGTGGAAACTGAAAAGGACAAAAGACAAAATTTTGTTAATAGCAATGCTGGTATAGATCTGTAGTAGCTTATGTTTTTGAATGTGTGGGTTTGCATCACCGTAGCTGAGAGCAGAGTCCTTTTTGAAAAGAGAAAACTTGCATCAGTTGTTTTGACTTGGACTTTTTACAAGTAAATATTTGGGATGCTTGTGGGCAGTTTGATTATATTGATAGATTGAAGAAAGACGAAGTAATCATGGCTGAGCCGTGCTGAAAACCAAAGATCTTGGAAAGGTAACCTTGACTTTCAGGAAAAAATTAAAACAGCCCTCTGAATCCGTGCTCTCTACTCAATGGTACAGTGTGGCACTACCCAATACTTCTGATCCGTTAAGTGTTAAATACTGGTCTGAATACAGCATTTCACTGAAGCCTTCACTTTACTCTGATTTTTTAAAGAATACAGTAATAACCGGAAGCAATGTGGATGAAAAGAAAGGAATTCTTTTCCTTTCCATTGTGAGGCGCGCTGGTCTGACCCGGGCACTCCCGAGCGCAGCCCTGCCCGGCACCGCCAGAGGGCGCCGGTGCCGCGGGCTCCGCGCTGGGAGCGGGCCCCGCCCCGCCCTCGGCCCCGCCCCGCCCTCGGCCCCGCCCCGCCCTCGGCCCCGCCCTCGGCCCCGCCCTCGGCCCCGCCCTCGGCCCCGCCCTCGGCCCCGCCCTCGGCCCCGCCCTCGGCCCCGCCCTCGGCCCCGCCCTCGGCCCCGCCCTCGGCCCCGCCCTCGGCCCCGCCCTCGGCCCCGCCCTCGGCCCCGCCCTCGGCCCCGCCCCGCCCTCGCTTCCGGGATGGCCCCGGGACCCCCCCACAGTAACAGCGCACCTTCAGCCTCAGGTCAGGAACGCCGGGCCTTTCAGCTGGGTAAAATCTGCACTCGCTAATCAAAACGAGACAGCAGTTGGTCAAGTAGTTAGCATGTAGGAAAAAATCATATGGGGTTGATGCTTCACTGGAAGCTTGTCCTGATTTGTTTCTCATAGTTTGCTGGAGACATTGAGGATGTTGCTAGACGACAACTAGAATGACTTGTAAATCAGAACCTGCAGGAAGGTAGTACAATAAAAATACTTATTTACATATTTCCTGCTATTGTGCAGCAAAACTTAACAAGCAGTTAGGAATGTATTAATTTTAGTTTTACGTGCTGATATTGAATAGTCCCATTGAACTTGGTGGCATTTCTCATGTTTAAGGTAGAGGTTTATGAATTTATTTTTCTTGTTCTCTTAGCAGCAGTAGTACTAACTTCAGGTGGTGTGTGAGGTCTTACTGCTGAGGAGGGATGCTCCCAAACCTCTGTAAATACTTTCCCTCCCCTAAATGAGGAACCTGTGCTGCTGTCTTGGCCATCCCCATCACCTCAGCCTCAACTTTGCACCTACCTGAACAGTGTTGGTACAGCAGTATGCAAAATACAGCCTACCTAATGTTAAAACAGTACTTAAAGAAAATACCATTTACTTCTTCTGCAGATGCATTTTATTGTCTTTATTGGAGATCGAATAGTGCCTAGACAGACCTGCAATCTGACCCATTACTTTTTTTTTTTTTCCCCAGCTTCTCTGCTGTTTACACAGTGTCATAAGACAAATGGCATTGCTATTAACTGGAAAATCTGGTCTAGCATACATTATGTGCATTTAGAGTAACAGTTCTGTACCTTGCTCTATACTTAATGGTACCACTCTGACTGTAGCATCTGGTAGAACAAGTTTTCCTTAGGACGTGTAAGTATTTATTTTCCTGAGATCAGTAAGGAAACTTGTATATGTGTTTAGATGTATTATTAAACATATAGAAAAAAAAAGAAGTATACAAATGGTTGCTCACTTGTATTGTATCAGTAGTTGAAGGAGGTTTCGTGGAACTTACTAGGACAACCTGATGTCCTGGTCCTGCTGGAGCTGCCTGTGACCCCATTTAAGTTTCTCTAAGTGTATGTTCACGAACAACCTCTCTTCACAATCCCCCTGCTCTTGGAGCAAGTCAAGGATAACAGTGCCTGCTACAGCAACTGTGCTGTTTTTACCCAGGTCAGGTTAGGTACATCTACCTGCCAGGTATCCTTCCTGAAAGCTGGGACCAGTACTAAATTCAGTCTTCTGCAATTTCTAGTTGACTTTCTTCCCCTCTACTCCGACATTCCTCATTCATCTTGTGGTGATTTGTTTCTGTTTCCTGACTAAATCTCTTCCTCTCATTTCTGCTCTAGCTCCTGTGGGTTGTAAACCACATGCTGGAACACCAATTAACTGTAAATGCTACAACTATTTCATAAAAATATTTTAAAATCATAAGCATATCTTCAGCACATCAGCATCTTCCTTAGTTAGCTTTTAAAGTGCTATCTGATGAATATCAGATATTCATTAGATATTTAGCATTTGGGTACCAAATTGACCTTAATGCTAAAATACAGTTATCTAATTTACTCTCACTATGAATGTCTCTGCTTTGCATGGTCCCGATATAATAAGGTTCAGAGAAATACTATTGCTTGTAGGGGGGTTGACATCAACCCTCAAGAGTTGAAAACATAAGAGATTGTATCAATAACTGAATGACAGAATATGATTAGCTCAGCTGATATAGATCTTACTTTAAAAATCACTAAAAATCACTTAAATTACAATTACTAGCTGATAAATTTAATTAAATATCTTTTAAGACTACTAATGTGTTAGTATCAGATAATAGTTCAGGAAGAATTATCATGTATAGTGTCAGTAATCATACATAAATGTATGAAAATTTGGATAAAAATTAGACCTTAAAATAACTGCCACCAGATGGATAAATTGTTATCACACAGAAGTGCTTTTTGTGAAATCAGTGGTAATTCTGAATCATATAATCACAGAGTCATAGAGTGGGTTTGGGTTGGAAGGGACCTTAAAGATCATCTAGTTCCAAAGCCACTGCCATGGACAGGGACATATTCCACTAGATCAGCTTATTCAGAGCCCCATCCATCCTAGCCTTGAACACAAGGAATGGGGAGTCCACAGCTCATTATTTTTGATAAACTGAAATTTGAGTATTTTTCTTCCCACTTACCTGAAAATTATCGAAAATAATTGCTGAGAAAAATCCACTGCAGGATGGAGGCACTCATACATAATGGTGCAGATCTCTTCATGACTCAGTTATGAAAATTTGGATTTGTAGCCATTAAGAACTCATTAATACTTAAGAAACAGGGGGTATGTCTACAAAATGTAACTGTTCTTGATAGTCACTTTGAAAATAATTTAGATGTCAAATGACTAATGCCTGAATAAAAATGGCTGATGCTTTGATAGGTGTATCTTTCTGCTCTTTTGTACTGAAATGGCCCAGTGCCACTTAATTAACTGATGAACTGTTACTGAGACTACCACAGGGGAGCCTGGGAGGTGCTCAGATGGTTTTGAAATTACACCACTCAAGATGGGCCAGTTTACGGTTTTTTTTACAGTTTGTAAAATGATTTGAAGTGAAAGTAGCATGCTTTGTAGTAGAAGTGCCCAAGTCCCTGACTGTACCCTTTCTGTAGTAAGTTCTGTTACAGCTACAGTAGGTGACAGCTTAAAAAAAAAACCAGATGAAGTCTGGGCTGGGTTCTGAACACCATGTCCTTATCCTGAAAGGAGACACCAAGGAATATGATATTTCCTCACAAAAAAAGAGTCCTCTTTGAACTCTGATCTGACAGACTGTCAATATTGACCTCTAACTGTTTTGTTAAGTATTTGTTTGTGAATCATGTTTTCTGAAGGTTTTAGAGAATTCATTTTTTCTCCCCCATTAACTCTATATTCAAGAAAACATCCTCCTCAGGGAAATAGAAGCTCATCAGCAATTCACATGTTAAAATGCAGGTGAGTTTCTATGGCTGTGAGGTAGCACAGTGTTAATTTTGTTTGAAAGCCACATAGTTTCTATGGCCCGTTAAAATAAAGTGGAAGTTTCACTCAATTTGGAGGGGCAGAGAGGGTGACTTTTCAAATATATTAAAAATATATATATATACACACACAATCTTATTGAATGGCTTTTTGTATTCTGTCAACAAATTTTGATTTAGATGTACCTTTCTTTCTAGACAAAAAAGAGAAACTACTGCTTTGATGTCAGGCGAACTCATGCATGCTTTATCATAGGCACCTGATGAAGGAAGTGCTTTCTTGTAGCACCTGTTTGACAGCTGATAAATTCTGCTTGATGCAGGTGGTAATGAATTGTATATTTTTAAGGTTTATCAGGGTTCTCATCTCTTAGAATTTCATGTTCGTATCTGTGGGAACTGTTTGTAAGTTGGTTTAGGGTTTCTTAGTGCTTCCTAGTTGATTTTTTTAATAGCTATGATGTTAAACCAGGTAACCTCATTAATCTGTCAGATTTTGAAATGTGTTCTAAAAATTGTCTACATTATAAGAAGTTTCTGTTGCAATAAACATTTGTTCCTTTAAATGTTCTGCAATTAATGCTAGATGGTTTCATTTTAATGTGCCAAGAAATATCAATGCAGAAATAGCTACCAGAATTTGAAGGCTCAGTCACATATCAACTTACCAAATGGGCTAAAGCAGTTGACTTTGATCCCAAATATCCTAACTATTCATGTATAAGGGTATTCATAAATGATGGAATTGATTCTGGTAATGTTTAGCAGATTTTAATAGCTTACATGTTTTTTAGAAGAAAATACATATTGTCTGTACTGTATTAGGAGACAGGGTAATGGTAGATACTCTTAATATTTTTCATGCAAGTTCTTTGGATTACAACTAACAGGGACTGAGTTAAGGCTCATTATGTGTTTAAAATGTTTAATAGATAAAAGCAAAGCATGGGAACAAACTTCAGTAGTTATCACAGTTATTTAAAACCCCAGAGCAGAACTGTTGCCTGAGATTAGGTCTCGTACCAGAATAGCCGAACAGAGGAAGCTGTATCTTCTGCTGCAGTTGCATCGAGGTCACTGCTGTGCCTCGGATAAAGGTCCTGTCCTCTCCAGGACACACAGATGTCTTGTGAACACTCAGTAACTCTGGGATGTTCTGAATGCAGTGGGTTTATTGCACAAGTTCAGATTAACCCTGGAGAGCACAGGCTGCAGTTCTGATGTGTGAGGGCTGTGCTGGACTTATGTGTGTCCTGTACAGCTCACCTGCTTGTGCTCCACATGTCTGATGCATCTCATGACTAGTGGGTTATTATCAGTAGTATCTGATAATCCAGTGAAAAGAGAAAAACTAAATCAAATGATTTTGTTAGAAACATCTTTAATTTGTATGACTACTTCTTAGAAAAGCGCATTTTAAAAATTTTTGTCATGCACAAAAATATTTATGTACAATTTAAAGTAAAACTACACATATTCTTTTACTTTTCAAAAATTCACTCCAGTAAAAAAAGTATGAATTTGTTTAAAACTAAAAGACATTGCAATTAGACTGGATAAATAATTTTAGCCATGAACTAGCACATGCTTATGCTACTGGTGCTAGTCAGAAAGATATATCAGAAGTCTTGAGAAAGTTTGGGTAAAGTCTGTAAAGGTTAATTAAGAAAAAAGTTATTTTGAAATTGAGACAATTTTTAAAACCCTTCAGCCTTGCTCTTACATTTTTTCACAGCATGCAGGATCCAGGGAACAAACCATTCCAAAATACTTTTGAACAGCTGCAAGAATAATTTAACTTTATTGCTGAAGAAGATATTAAAAAGTGTAAATGCTTCCAGCTGTTGCAGTAGTAAAACTTCTATTTATAGGGAGATACCACATAGAGTATTTCAGGAATTTGATATTTCAGAAACAGTCTTTGTTTAAACTTATATTTGATAAGTTGTGTTAGATTTAATCTCTGACTTTTTTTATATTTTCAGAATCCATCTTTCCTGTTCTTTTATATGTTTATGTAGCAGAGAATTTTGTCCATTATCAACCTAAATGCCGTCAGACCTATCTATACTTTCAACACATTTGAATTAACTGTAATTAGAAGCATATTAGATATATTAGTTAACAGTACAAATTATGTGATCAAAATCCAATAAGAATTTTATTATAGCTTGCAAAATTTTACTATAGGGATTCGATATAAGGCTAGATGCTATGATATTTTGAACAAAATTAACTGTTTTTCCCTTAAATGTACTCAAGGTGAAGATCTGGGTAAAAACTTTAAAATATAGTTGAAACCTAAGATTTTGATTAGATACTGCCTCTAGAATGCTGATTTTTGTAGACTGCAATACTTCTGTCACCTTCTCCATCAATGGGACTGTATATCCCATGAAACATTGTGAACCCTCACACTGAGCTGCCCCAATTTTTCGTGAGATGGAGCTCTGAGGCAGAGCAAGAGTCAGCAAAGGCAATGGCACTACAGCAGTATGGACATTATTCCTTGGTTTGGGAAAAATTTTGAGTTCTCTAAACTGTGAACTCTTCAGCCGCATTTAGAATTTCCAAAGGAACCTGACATTCTGTGAAATACTTTTTCAGTTGAAATTCTGGATTTTTTTTTTAAAGCCAACTGATATGTTCTGTATTTTTCTTCATTAAAAAAAGTGTTATAGCTCCTCTTTTAGTAGTTGTTTCAAAAATTGGATATCATGATGAAATATCTATCACATATCACACCCCTAGAAGAGTAGTCCTAATACTTAGATACCACAATGCTTTATTTCTGTCATGTACATGTACATTTATCAAGAGTGAACTTCCTGGACTCTTTTTTGGTATGCTCATATCTGCTAGTTCAGGATCCCATACTAGATATGTTCTTCTTGTGCAGATGCAGATAGGCTGTTGGTGGCACTCTGTATTTATGAAGTTAAATTGCCTTTCTTCACTCTGGCTCTAGAATGCAAGTTTTCTTGTAAGTTTTTCTTGCAACTGTTTCTGAAGCTTTCCCATTCATTGAACAAATAAATTAGGGATTATTTTTGGGTTATAAATATTTTCATAGTGCTCTGTCTTTATGGCAAGATTAGCTATGAAATTACTGGTTTTTAAACTCTTTCATGTAAAGGATTGGGTATATGCTGGGAGTTACGAGTTTTTGAGGTTCATTTTTATGGAGATTTTTTTATAGCTTCCTGCTAATGTTTATGCTTTTCTTGATAGTTGCAGATGAGGGCCAGAAAAAATAGTGTGGGTTCCCAAATCATATAGAGAACATAAATGGAAATAAAACCTGTGATGATCGATATAAACAACTGACACATAGACTGATAGTATGAGGTATCTACTATCTCAATTCTCAAATTTGTAGCATGGTGTCCTTTAAAAATAAATCCCTTCCTGACTAATTACGCAGTTGTTATCTTTATAGACATTATAAAATTATTTTATACCTTTCTGCTAAACATGTGTCAGCAATAGTGCTGTCCTGTCAGTGGCAGCCATGCACAGAGCTATTCATCTTGTGCTTACTTGAAGGGCTGTAAATGAAAAAATTCCAGTAATTCCAAAGAAATTTATAATTGCTTGAGCAGATGTCAGAAGCAGCTGAGTCACCTATTCATCTATAGAATATGTTACGAGTAAACTGCCAGGTAAAAAGGGAGTTGGAAGGTATCAGTAGGTGGCAGAAAAACACTACTATTGTAGCTTTACCTGTATAACCAGAACCTGACATCTCTGCCTTTATAGTATTTTAAAGTTTTGACCTTTCTCTGTGCTGAGCTCCAGATGCCTTTACAAGACTTCTGTTTCCATATTTTCGGTTATGACAACCTTCTCCTATATTGCTGTGTTACTGTTCTCCAGATAGTTCAAATCTGTCATCAGAGGGAACTTTCCAGATGCTTTGATGTGAAGCAGACAGCTTCTCTTTACATGAGAAGGGAGGTTTGAGGGGTGGTGAAATGAGAAAGTGCTCACAACACTGAAAACCCTTCAACTGATACTGAAGTTGCTCTAGGATACTGCAACTATAATTTGGAATAGTTATTTTGCTCTTCTATGGTTTTGTTGTTTTTTTTTTTTTTTGCTAGAGGTCATTTTTGTAGCAGTTTGAAAAGGTGAACTCTGAGCTTAGGACTCTTGAGTCTTTGAACTGCACAGCATCATTTTGGATCCAGCAGTGCTTACTTCAAAGTACAATAGTATATGAAAGTTATGTCTGACTTCTGCGGGCCTTGGAAATTATACAACTGCATCAGCTCCACGCTCCGTCTTGAGCTAAGAAAACTGGCTAGATCCAAGCTAGCATATGAGGAACCAGTTCTGGTATCTATACCAGCAGCATGGTTGCTTCTTGTTCAGTCTGCCAATAAATAGTTTTAACTTTGTGTTCACAGTTGTATCATCTTTACTTTTGATAGGATGTATTTTAAGTTTCACAGTGGCCACTCATATGAGAAAGAACTGGCTTGGGTCAGTTATCATTCTCTTCTCAGTTCCTCTGGAGCAATTGAAAGTCATGCAAAATTAAATATAAAATATTTCTGTGGTACTTGCAAAATTCTGTAGGAGATTTGATTGTTATAAAAGCAAGGTGATAAGGTTTCCAGAGTGATGACATTCTACAGTGTCCAATAATACATATTGTAACAACAGCTACAGTGGGTATTTGTGTTTGTGAGAACTCTTGGTGTCTCTGTATGTCTTGTAGCTGATAGGAAGACAACTCCTCACTTTGGTAGCAGGATTCCAAAACCAACTTTTCCCAAAACCTTTTTAGGAAACACTTCTTTGTCTGATTTGTGACTACAATGAAAGGTGCTGGCATGTTTCCCTCATGGTGAGAAAAGCATGAAGGCCTCAAGGAAGAACTGAAATGAAGTTTGTCTGAGCAAAACAAAGAATTCCAAGAAGAATAGAAAGTTCACTCACAATATTTGGATTCTATTCTATTCAAGCTCCAGAATCTATGTTCAGCCATAGCTGATGCCTATTTTAAGCATATACACAGTAGGAAGTTTGGAAGAAAAAATTGAATTAAGGGGTATTTAGAAAATGGCTGTTTGCAATAAAATGTTTAATAGGCTATTTTAGAGTCCTTTTATTTAAATAAGATTTAAACAACTTTTAACTTTTTCAATTTGAGTAGGGTCATGGAAAGTGAATTGCAGAATATTAGATGTTTTAGCATGATAGAATAGAACCACAGAATCATGTAGGTTGGAAAAGACCCTGAAGTTCAACAAGTCCAACTGTAAAGTTAACACTACCAAGTCCATTTAAATTTATAAGTTCCTTAGATTGTAAATGTTTAAGTGCATCATTCCAAGATTTCTATTCTACTTCTCTGAGACTAGAAGAGTGCTTCCCAAGATAATTTGTCACAGGACATGTCCCCCTGGGAAAAGTCCACTACTGTTCTTCTGTCAAGTGTTGGTGTCTTTTTACAGAACTTAGCAAGTAGAATCCTTTGAGGAAGATATAAATAATTAAAATTTCCTTTTATTTCAAGTGATATAATAGGAATCAAATGGATTTAATACCTTAAACACCATATTTTACACTGTATTAAAATGATTTTATATAATGCAGACCTGTGAGCAAAAATACAGTAATTGTAGTGCATTTCATGTGACTATACCACAACTTTTACTTGGATACACCTTGAATTAGACATTTATTTCCTAAAGCCTTGGAGCACATAATATTATTTACCTACATAATTTTCCTCTGTAGTCAGGCTTTGAAGTTTCAAATCAAAGTAATTTGTCTGTTCTTGTTTATAGGATACTAAAAGAAATAGTTCTTCAAAGAGCATGCATTTCTAAAGGAAATGTAAAGCACAATTTCCAAACAGAATAAATAATAACTTGAGGTTTAACAATGGAGGAAAAAGTGTTTTATTAATGAACTGTATTAAAAGTGCTGAATGTGTCACAAGAGCTATTGAATGTTGGTCCCAACTTATTTAAGTTATTTTAGCATCAAGTAAAAAAGCAGAATTTGTGAATTTCACAGATTCACAGAACATTCTGAGTTGGAAGGGACCCACAAGGATCTTTGAGTCCCAGTCTTTGACTGACAATTTAATACTGTAATTGACAACTTGCTAGTAGTGGCTGTGGAAGCTGAACCAGTAAAATGTAATTTTTATCATAATTCCTATAGATGTTTTTTAAAGAATGCGTGCTTTTGGGAATGTCTGTTTTAGAAGTAAGTCTTTAATTCAATAAATGTTTGCACATCTTTATTTCTGTGCCTAGGAAAGCACACACAGCATATGCAGTGCTCAGCAGAACTGAACCTATTATACCTATTAAATTGTATTGAAAAGTAACTGCTTTACTGTGTCCAATCTAGGAAAGTCCTCTGCTTTCTGTATTTAATCAGATTCACCGAGTGGAAGGTGCAAGAAATCCCATCATAGACCCTATTGACTAATTTGCATTTAGAGATATTTCTTCCTTACCTCCATTAGTATTTGGCTTAAATCCTGAATGATTTCATTAGCTATGTAAGGGCTTAATCTCTTGAAAATCCTGCTAAGCTCTTGCCCTCATTGAAAGCTGTGATAATTTGTTCTAGTTAATTTTGATTTAAATATATTGCCTTCAGTTCTACTTAACGTTCCTTGCTTTTATTTTTTTTTAAATAACGGCGAGATGCATAAGAACACCAGTTTTGTCTTTGTCTTATTATTTTGCATCCCTCTGCTGTTTGGTCTTAGAATCTGCTTTTAAGCAATACCATTTTTTTCAATTTGTCTGTGCAGTCAACTGCAATTGTAAGTGAGGTAAAATTAAATACTTACGGAAGTTGATGCCTTTAATCCTGTTTTTTCAACGTACAGTAGTATTTGATACAGCTGTGATTTTTGCTGTAATTTTTCTTTTGACATATGAAAGACTTAGATTTATTCCGAGATGTCCTGCACCTTTTTTCCAGAGGAAAGAGAGTAATTTGTAAAAGGTTGTGGAAGAAAGTGCTGCTTCAAATCTGTTTTATATTACTGCAAGTATGTAAGGAAGCTAAACAGCCTTTTTACTTCTTTTCTAATGGAAGTACACATAATTTCTGTTATCCATTTTGTGTTGATACAGGAGGGAACATGGCATTTGTACTAACTCTAGAAAAATTCTTTTGGAACCTCTTAATGGGGCTGTATTGCAAGGGGACATGTTATAAGCAGTTTGATACTTTTTTATCCTCTCCAGAATACTGACTGCTTTGTCAATGGGGAGAATTTAGGAATGTGGAGATAGGATGGTTTCCTGTTAAAAATAAACCAAGGCATGTACTAACATTAAGTGTAAACAGGAATATATAAACAGGGATGGCTTGTGGAAACAAACAAAACAGGCAGTTTTTTCCAAGACAAAGTGGCAATGGAAGTGCTTCCAACCTAGTTTTGTGTCAGGTTGATCGAGGAAGTGGAAAAAATTCTTTATAGTCTCCCGTAGGTGTAGTGCTGCATGCTTGCTACAGTTTTACCAACTAGTTCTCTCAAGTCTTAAGATACTTTACAAGAAATTCCCAAAAGAGACTTACAACCACCTCTGTGTTGAGGGAGGATCCCTTTAGAGCACATAACCTAAACCCAGGTACAGAAGTGTGAAGGGGACTTTCCTACTAGTTAGAGAACCTGTTCCCCAGTAGGGCCTGATACAATTTTCACATTTGTCATTCAGCAGTCTTTTGGATGCCTGGCCACGCACCCACTCCTTCATCTTTCAATGCAGATAGTCTTTGAGGTATTCATAATCTCTGCTAAAAGGGTATGGAATATCTAAGTCCTTGGAGGTTGTCCTTACTGCACCACAGCAAACATGAGCTAAGATAAGAGCGCTGAGATGGGATGCAAGGTCAGAAGCATAGACCTGCTCTCCAAAATACAGGCACTTTCCCTGAAAACTGAGGCTCTGTGGTATTTCTGAAGAATTTCTCCACCTCTGGAGATCTGCAGCGATGCTGTCTGGAGCATCACTCCTGCAAAATCTGTGCATCCAAGCATACAGCAGTACTTAGGAAAGCCTTGCTGCTGCTGGTGTTTTAAAAACAAACAAAATAAATAGAGAAGTCTTCTACAAGTAACGTACTTGGTAGGTGGTTGGAGAGGGTAAAGCAGAACACCATTTGGCAAAGTCTTTCCTGACATTGTGTTGATAGCAGGTAGATTGACAATCTGTCTTTCTCTTCTGCATGGAGTCTCATTAATAAATCTGTAGGTCAAACTGAAGGGAGGGCAAGTGTTGAAGTACCCAACCTGGTGAGCCCGAGTACTGAAACATCCATAGTGTAACTGTGCATACAATAATTTTCAGTTACTTCAATTTTATGTTTTAATTTTCTGAAAATTTCTAAGCAATGCTTTACATATATTCTTTGTTTTCTTAAATATGGTAAAGATACCTAGATACCTGAAGGTGCATAGAAAAAGGTGTTTAACGAGAAAATAATTCTTGAAAAGTTAGAGCTTGGTTACCAGGTAAGTAACCAAGTTCATAACTGGTAATTGTAAAATGCTTCACTTTAACTAGAAGCACTGTACATGCAGTAGAGCACTTTTTATATGTTAAAAGGTTTTAACTAGAGAATGGTTGTTGATAAATGCTATACATGCATTTGCAGTATGAGTGCCAACCTGGCACTCATTTTTCCAAAATTCCCAGCAAAGAATTTTCTCTTGAAATTCATTTTTAGCCATATCCAAATAATACTTTTTTTGTGGGTGTACTTGAGTTTCTCTGATCAAGCAGGAATAAGTATCCTTTAGTTAAATTATGTCTCAAAACAAAGTTCCTGTTGCTTTTCAGTTGCAAAATGTGCAAAATAAATTTGTTATTTGTTATAAGAAGATTCTAACTATATATTATCTGTGGAATACATTATAAATTGGTATTCTAATAGCTGTAAATCTAGTAATTAATAACTGACTAGCATGAAAAAATTCCTATAGAATATATAACCTTAGCGTGGTCTCTTAAATAATTCATAGAATATGGAAAATACATATTTTAAGAGCGCTTTAATGGGTTGTTCTATGGAAGTATTCCTTCATCTTGCTCTTTCAAGAGAATAAATTCAAGTGTTCAAAGAAAAGCAAGTAATATTTGTAAGCAGTCTTTGAATGCACACACCAGCGAATGGGTCTGGTAACAATTTTAACAGACTTGTGATGAATGTGAAGATTATATACTGAATCTCAGATTTGCACTTTTAACACTAGAACTCTTCCTTAACTTTCCCCTTCTTCTCTTGGTAGGACTGGCAGAGATATCCCAGATCCCAGAGAATTTTTAAAACCTGAAGCTACTTTCTTTAGAGATGTTCTTTAATTATTCAGTTACACATTATTTGGTTTGGGGTTTTTTTTTTTGAATGTTCAGTAGCAAATGCTTTCTTTTGTCAGAATGCATGTCTTGTTTGTTGAAGTTATAGAAATTTCTTACATAACATTTAATTCTGGGAAAGAGCAAACTGTAAGCTTCACAACTGTACTTGTGCCCTAACTTCTAAAATACCACGGAGATGGAGACTAAAAATAACTGTGTATTTTGTTATTGCTGCTTTACTTGGTGTTTTGAAAAATTACTGTTGACAACCTTTTAATACAAGACAACCAACTGGGCACTAGCACTCACTCAGATAAGGCCTTATCTACTCACAAGACTTTTGCTCCTGTGAACATTCAGAATGCAGAGTTAATAAATTATTAAAGGAGGATACTACATTACTTTCTGGCTTATATGTATTTTAACCACAGTATTACAGTTGCAAAAAGTTTTTATTTCTGGTGATGTGTCAGTCACTAAAATGTTGACTTTAAATTTTGTATTTTAACCTAAATTTGCAGTGGTGGAAGACTATAAATATCCTCCTATTTAAAATAAATAATGAACCTGGGTCATGGGAAGCAGAGATAAGGCTTTTCTTGTTATGTACAAACACAAAAATAGCTTCAGACTTGCAATTTCAAATCTGAGACTGCTGCTGAAATGTTGAAAAGTATTTGGCAGTCCTTGTAGTTGTTAGGAGACTCATAAATGTCATGGGTAGCTCCTATTTTGTAATTACAGTGAAAAAAAAAAAAGGCAAACTTGAGATTTCAAGGCCACAGTCTAGACAGACTTGACTTCAAGAGTGAGGACAAAACTTTCCAGATCAAAGTATCCATGTAATATGCATGCCATCATTATATTAGAGCATTGCCCCTGTTCCTTACTAGGATAGAGTAGAGCTTGCTCTCCCTCTGGCTCTATATCCTCCAAAAAGGTTTTCACAATCAGTGCTTTATTCCTAAATGGAATGAAAGCTAAGAGGCCTCACAATTTCATTTTCTGCCTTCAGACAAATTAAATTCTAAGCAAGCATATTAATTTTTGAGACTCTAGCCATAGTCACAGCCTTGTTACAAATACCAAATGTGCAAAGTGTTAGGAAGAAATAGAACTTCTTCTAGTAAGCAGCAGCTATCAGAAGTTCAAAACAATCAAAAATATTTGTGCTAGGACACATCATGTGATTTTATGGTGCCTGCAGCATGACTGAGCCTTCACAGCTATTGTAAATAACACAAGTGCTTGTAGCTCTTGACAAGAGGCTATTCCCACATCTCCTAAATGATTTCTAGTATTAGAAATCTGAGATTGTCAGTATTAATGGTTGCTTTTTTGTATGAGAACAAAATGAATGCACCCACTGGCTCTTGAACTACTCAAGTTCTTTTGTTCTTTATTTCTTTGTTACAGCTGTGTACTAGACTCATTGTTGAAGTGTACAATACTTAGCGTATGCTGGGGCTGCACTTAGTTTTAAAGCCCCTTCCTGCATGATTTCCTTCCTATTTTTTTTTTCAATTGTGAAGTCAGAGTGTTCTTGAAGCTTATGATATGTCACAGAAAACAAGGGGGAAGGGAGAGAAAGAAGTCCTTACAGCTTCAGGCCATACACAGGGTAAGACAGTTTACATATTTTTAAAAAAAACCATAATACAAAGCATAATACACTCTGGAGCCTTCTTACTCAAAACTAGTTTTATTTTAAAAAATAAGTTGAATGCATAGCACTCACAAAGATTCCATTGTTTTGGACATTTTGCATTTAGAAGCACCATTCTTATTTATGCCATAAAAAACACATTTTGGTTCTAATAGTAAGAACAGTGTATTTTTAATGTACACTGATAAAGCCCTTTTAAATAATATAGATTGAAACTGTTCAGTGTACATTTTCTGTCATCATGATGCAGCTGTAGTGTCAGAAAAAAACTCAGACTAAGTAATAAATTAAAAACAAACAGCATGTAGTGTATCTTTTTACAATTGACCTAATGTCTTAAAATAGTCAAATTAACAATACCCTATTAAATGTAAATCTGTGGTATTAACTAACTGAATAAGCCCCCCACCCATTATAATTCCAGTGTTAAGTATTAGTTAAATTTTTATATATCAAATGCCTATGGGATAAATTTACTAATACCCCCAAAAAGAAGAACCTATACTGCTGTGTCACAAAAAAAGATGACAAGTTAGCTGATGGAAAGATTTTACAGAAGAAAAATGCTACAGGCATCTGCTGTTATTTCAAGTCATGGTCTATTACAAGACTGTACATTCATAGCATCAGAGGTAGTTAGAGCACTGAGGACTTGGATACAGCATTGCAACAAAATGAAACCAGCAGAAAGAAGTCCATTTCCCTCTAAAATGGGTAACAGTGCCGAGTAAAAAGCATGGCATCTTATGAGGTGGAAAGTCTCTACTTAACACTACTCTCAGACATGGGGAAATATTTATTAAGAGATGAAGAGAGGAGAGGAAAAGAACCCAAACCAACTTGCATTTTAATGAGGAATTGATCACACTATGCCTATTTCAAAGTTGATTCTCTAGGATAAAAGAGAGTCATCTTCTCCATTCACCCTCCTATTCTTCTTGACCTGCACATCTATGCCACAAAAACCCACAACAAAAACTGGGATTTAAAAGACAAAACAAGAGAAAGAGGATTTCTTCTCCTAAACAATAAATAGGTTTTTGTAGCATATTATAATTTAGCCCCAGGAAGAATGAACAAAGCCGTCTTCCCTCCATTCTGAACATTATGGTGATAAAGCCTTCATCTTCATATTGATAATGTAACTTAATTGCCCCTGCTTTCAAAACAGTTTCTGTAAGAGTCACAATAATTCAGTGTCATTTGATGGTACACTATTTTAAGTGCTGCCACTAAGACGGGGGAAGATGGTAAAACAATGAAACAACCAAAAAAAAGCCTTAAGCCCGTAGACTATAAAGATATTTTAAAGTAGTAAGAATCCTGCCATTCATACCACTTCCTCCCGTATTCTAGCACAGGAGGAAGTCCGATATCTTCTTGTATTTAAAAACCAAAACAAAACAAACACCCCAACAAACACACAAAAAAACCCCAAAACCATCTCCATTAATATCTCTACCATAGCTTCCATCCAAGAGGTGGATGAATGAAGCTTTCTACCCTCAGACTATCCACTCCACAGGAGATAGTGTAATTCCACAGAGTTATGTAATTAGCACCTTACTTGTGATGAAGCAGATCACTCTGCAAAATATTTTTGATCCACCCATTTGGAAGAGCAAATCTCTGTATCTTGTTCTAGAACTCCCAAATAGTAGAAGAAAAAGTTGCCCCTTTATTACCTGAGAGTTTCCCTCCACTATAAGCCTGACAGAACTGGATTTCTGTCAGCATTGAACTGTACTTTTTCTGTAGGGATGATACTGTCAGTACAACTGGAGGATGCTTTCTGTTGGTTAATAATATTCATGTGTTTGTGTATGTGTGTATACAGAGGAATCACAGCACTGTAGTAGTTCTGGTACAGTACAAGTTCAGCTGAAACTTTCTTTTCTTCAATTACCACACTGCTGGGCAGTAGTTCACATCTACATTCTGTGAACTCTAACATATCCCTTTGGTACTCTGCATAGATGCCCTGAAGAAAAGCCACTCCACTTGCTATAGTCTCTTCCCTCTCTGCCTTCCTTCCCCGAGTTATACCCAAATAGTGTACAAACCAGCAGCACAGAGTAATGAGTAGAAAAGTCCCTGAGTTAGTATGAAAGAGTTACTTTAAACACAAAAAAGATAGGGAGGATAAAAGAGGCAAAAATATATTGTCTGTCCTGTAAAGTACAAAACTTAAAAAACTAGCCAAAATACCAGTTAATTCACATGCCTTAGCCTAAAGCAAATAACCAATACAAGTGGTGAAAAAGGGGCAAGAGTATGGAGTTAGCCACATGAGAATTGTTTCTTCCTGTGATCTCCATGTACCTGTAGAAGTCTGGCATTCAGTGGATTCTTAAGTTTCAGTCAGTATAAAGTGTTAATACTGTACGGTGGTATGACAAATGTCTTCAAAATAATACTGCATATCTCCTTCATTAAAAGGTGAGTCTGTAGTTAGTTCACAGCAGTTTTTCTTTTGAGAAGTATTTCATCAACACACATTAGAAGCAGAATATTCTGAGTGTCAGAGTAAGAACTTATTATCCCCAAGCATACAAATTCTTTTTTAGAGGATGGCCTGTGTGCTAATTTTTTACAGTCTGTTATTTGAGCTGTGGTACTGGTTGCCAATCCAGCTGCTTTTTTTCTGGGAAGACACCTTTTTTTATTCAATTTTTTGCCCTCAAACTTTTTTGAGGTTTAACAAAAAAATGAAACCATTTGCCACACAACTCTGCGCCCTGAACAAAGAAGCACAAAACCATTTTGTACTTATCACCTCTCAAAGCAGGGAGTAATACAGGAATATCGTCCATTCACTTGGTATGTCCGGTTGTAGGAGACACTTATGCACGGCTTCACTTCCAGCGGCACAGCCAGCGACATGGCAGCACCGGTCTGTACGTGGCCTCGAGCCTGAGCACTGGTCTGTAAGGCAGCAGGGCAAGTCTGCAGTGGGTAAGAGGCTGTGTGAGTGGATGATAATATCTGCTGGCAGCTTTGCTGCTGTGATGCTGGGTGGTGGTACGGTAATGAAGACTGATGAGCCTGGAGATACTGTGGTACGTGCTGCTGAGCATTGGCCTGCTGGGCACTTGGAGCTGGGGGCTGAAATACAGCGTGTTGGGCAGACTGAGCCTGTTGTCCTTTCTGCTTGTTTGCTTCCTTCACGTCATTATCATGCGCACTAAAACAAATTGAAAAGACAAAATGCATCAAAATAGATATTAATGTAATTTAAACTCTTTTGAGTTAACATTTAAGAGCACTCTAAAAATGCTGCAAATATTGGACAGCTTCCAAAGCTTTAAAAAAAATAAAATAGTTTTAGCTACCATTTACAATCACCTAAGGTTTCAAAATTCGGTTAGGGTACAGTCTCTCTTTTTGGGATTTCACTTCATTGCATAGCAATAAAAAACACAGACAAAAGCCAAGTACAATACATGTAATACAGCGGGACCTAGAATTACAGTGCAATAGAGTTTGCTACTGTACTTTATTAGCCCAATAAATTGCCAGATTACCAGAACCTGAACTTGCTGCTTCTACTGCATTTAAGTTAAACAGAGCATAAGGTTTCTAAAGACAAGATACCAGAAAGGTTTATAGTATCTACATTACAGTACTTAAAAATCATATGTATATTCATACAGGATCCTGTTCTGGAGAGCAGAAACACTTTTTTTTCTTCCTCTCACTTTTTTCTAGCCTATTCAGTATGGCTCACCTGAATTCCCTTTGATTTACACCTGTCTGAATGTATCTAGACACACTCTCTTCCTCAATTCTATGCAATTCTATGTTAAACAGATGCCACCTACATGTTTCATTGCTAACATTTTGATGGTGCCCTCCCTCTGTTCCAGAGCAATACTGAAAACACTTCTGCAACAGAACTTGCATGTTTTAGGTACTACTCCTTTCATTATCCACATTGGTGAAGCCAACAGAGGCCATCAGGGGTGATAATGTCACATTTCTAAGGCTGCTGTTGTTCTTCCAGATACAGCTGTGCTTCTACTGATCACAATTATGTTTAGACTTGGATAAGAGCAAATTTCTGTAGAGAGAAAGCAGACTGTAACATGTAACATGCCTTCCCAGGAAGGTTCACTTGGCATTCATTGGCATTTTTATTTCATGTCAGCTACAGTACAAAAATGGATACAGCAAAAATAAATACAAACTCCTGGTCATTTCCTCCTGCCAAAGCTGGTCACTCAAATGGTCTGCACGTTTGATCCATCATCTGTTTGGAGCATGCCTTGAACTTCCAAGGCATACAGTCTTCTCTATGAAAGCTCCTATGTCTTTGGTACTCTTCACTATCTCTTTGCTCTCTGAGCAAGCTAGAAAGATTGGGAACAAGCTATTTAAGATGCTCAAAGCACATGTTCAGTGGAAATGCAAGGAAGAAGTTTATTTGTTGAAAGAACAGGGAAGAGATTAGATCTGATAAAGATTTCTCTTTTGAAAAGAGCAAAACAGTTATTTCCTAACAATATGTATCTACCAAACTTATGTGTGCCCTAATACATAAGTATTTTTAGAACAGAGGAATCGAAATTTATGAAGAAATGTAATTGCACTGTTGGCAGCAGTTAAGCATAACAACAGATGCAGAAATGGGCTTAAGAAAAGCCACTGCTGTTAACTCACATTAAGAGTCGCTCAATACATGGCACCAGGAAGTCCCAGGAGTAGGCAGTCAGGTGATGCAGCCGGGTAGGCCATGTGGGTGAGAGACGCAAGATAATCCTTGAAGAAGCTACACATGCAGTAGCAACTAGAGAAGGGGCATAATTTAAAAATTCATGATCTAGAAAGAAGGAATGAGAAAAAGATTCATTTAAGTTCAACACTGTCTGTCAAGACAACACAGAAGTCATTATCTGAAATCTGTAACTCACCTTGCAATGATACTTCCAGAAAGTAATCGGCATATTTTGCCATATATAACTTAGTCTTCTCTAAGCAAACCATTGGCCAGCCATCATGAAGATCAGTCTCATGGACAGCAATAGAAAGATAATAGTCGATGAAATGAGCAGCAGTTGGGAGGCACAAATTCCACTGAAATGTTTCTAGCAACAACAACTCCATATGAAGCAAATTCTGTTTTGTTAGTACCAAATTCATGTTAGTCATACAACCCAAGCTGTTCAACTGTTCAAGTTTGGGAACACTGTCTTCCTTTTCTTCAAATTTACCTTCAGATGAACAGAAAGAGGAGGGAAAAAAAGGTTCAGCACAAATGAACTATAAAATTGATTGTAGCTAATGTCTTGTTGGTCATATTTCAATTCTACTATGTCAAACAAGCTTGAGACTTTCCTGCAGATGCAAAGCTCATAAGGAATATGTCATTAGAGACAAAAAGGGGTATGTACTAAAACGGGCTAAATTTCAGCAGATAATGTCAAACACTGTGTAGGATATTGTGCAGTGCCATGTTTCCTGTTGGTTTTCCCATGCTGGCACACAGAAGCCAGCTGCCAAGAACAGAATATTAGGACATCACTGACATTGCATATGCAAGTTTTTGTCACCAAATTATTGTATAATGTGTCTCCATCATCAATGAAATACCACTTTGATGTGACTTGGCAAACACACCACAAGAGCATTTGGCTTTAATCACCCTCCCGCCCCCGCACACCCTTTTTGTGTCTAAAACTCATTAGAGCATAGCTAGAGCTCCAGCCAACCTGGCTGCTTTTAATGCCTGCTATGGTAGGTGCAGTTTTACATTTGAGATCTGGCAAACAAGTGCATTTCAGCAACATGAAAACCCCCTCTGCCACATACACTGTTTCCACCTTCCTTGGACTTTTAACTTGTCAGGCCTGTATGTTTTTAGCCTAAAGCAAAATTGTGTATGTAGAAAACCCATTAATAAGAAAAACAAGTGTCACATTTCCATACAGTTTGACATATGGTTGTGCTATTTCAATTTCATTGCAAATTCTTTCCATCTTACACTCTCTATTGAGTACTACATGATAGGTTGTAAATGCACATTCTTTGAGTTTTGCAGGACTGAACATACGTGAACGTTTACTTTTTTCAACAGTGGAGGTACTTATATAGGACTTAATCCAATACCAGTGCCAGCCTGTTAGTTTTTGTTTCCCCATACACCAGTAATTACAGAAATAAAAACTTCAGGAGTCACATAATAATTTCTCTTATTACTTCTTTAACCTTATCAGGTATATCACAGTGTCATAACTTATTACACCACTGACTAAACTGCTTGTTTAAGCCACATAGGGCAAAAGTTTAAAACAGCATTTTGGTTCTCTCTGAAGCAATCCATACACTGCTTCTCAGAAGAGTGAGTACCCGAGGCCTTCAGATCTCTACTTGCAGCTTGCCATGAAAGATAGCAGTGGTTCGTTTAAAAGAAAAAAAATTAAAATCCTCTTCAGAACACGAATTTAATTTGAAAATCCGGCATTAGTTCAAAGCAAATCCATTTTCCTAAATGGATTACAGTGGTTTCTGAGGCAACGTTTTCATACTCAGCACAACATCCTTTGCCAAGAGAAGATTACTGGCTGGTGGCACCTAGTCAAAGTCTGCCCTCAGAAGAATCTGAAACAACCCTTTTCTGGTTTAACTGTTCTGCTGAATAGCTGTATTACTGGACACAGGATGCAGTGAAAAGATGAAAACTGTCCAACACCACAGCACTCCAGTTTTGTAGCAAAGCAGGCCTAGAGCCCTTATTGGAGAAAATGAGAATAGATTCAGAGAAACAGATCAACATAAACTGAACCAACAGTTAGTTCTGCTGCCAGGACCAGTTTCTTTGCATCTATTGGTTTAAGAACAAGTGCCAGCAGGTTTCCCAGCAAACTGCACCCATATTTTTTCAGGGATATTGAAAAGGGGTTTCAACAAATGTTGAAACATGGATACATACCATAAGAATCTAGCTGAGGTCAATATAAGCAGCACTGTTCATAATGAGTATTTGTAATTAATTCTATCTTCAGAGTACTGTGCATTCATGGATGTATTTTACCTATATTACATTTTGTATGTGACAACACATGATTTATGTTAGCCTTAGCTTGCTTAAGTAACATTGCAATTTACAAAATCTGGAGTATTCCAGAACTACACAGCACCATCAGCAGAATGCTGTGCAGTCTACACATAGTTTATTTAATTTCTTTCTTTATCACGGATACGCAAATTTCTCATTTCCAGCACAGGACCTACCTATTTTGAGATACCCCTAGAAAGACAGTCTTTCTGTTCCTACAACACAGGTCTTAAAGTTCACATCAGAATAACTTGTTTCCAAGTATAAACATTAGTTTTTAATCACCATTTGTTTTTTTCCTACCTCAGTTCCATCAGGTGCTAACAGAAATCAAAACAAACCTAAAAAAATGCTCTACCTATTGGGCCAAACTAATACACACTGCTCCTCTTTTATAACTACTTTGTTCCCCCCACCTGCTCTATCCCACCAAGACACACTTTGCATTTGGCAGTAGAATCTATGAGTCTAGTTTGGTGCCACATACTTACTTGCTAGAAGTAAGCAGGAAAGAGCCACCACATGCAGTTGCTGTGTGGATATGTCATAGCGGTCCATGAAGAGGTCCAGCAGATACACAGCCAGATGTCGCGCAGCAGGACAGAGTCTGAACCTGTTGCTCACAATGGCAATCAGGTCTGCAAAGTATCTTCTCAAGTGTAACTGGGGAGACTGGCCTTTGTAAGAGGGCAGCTTCAGCTCCTAGATGGACAGCAGCAAGTAATTTTATTAAAACAATAATAAGTTTGAAGTGGTATCAGATTAATACAGCTGATATTTTAATATTTAGAATGGAAATTTCAAAGGATTTCTCCCTTCTTCCTTCTGTTCCCATCATTTCAGAATCCCTTTCCAGCGAACAAAATCCATTTGTTGTATTACAGAACAACTAAAAAATACTTTGTTTCTGCACAACTTAAAATTTAACATCTTTCAATTGGGCAATTCCCCAGGGTGACTTCAGCTTTTACCATGTCTGTTGTATTACCTCTGCTGCAAAGGCTGTACAGCAAGGGCATGCAAGTATTCCTCAGCTGCTTCAATGCAAAGTACAACAGTTTAACTCAACCCGTCTCTTGCTGCACTTCAATCTGAGCAACCAGACTTTGTACTTAAGTGTTTGCATGTTCTAGAGCTGTCAAATCTCCTGCTGATGCCTTCAGGAAAAGGCCACTGACAGGCAGCTGAACCTTAGGAAGAGGAATGGGGTGTACATGAACCAACATTTGCTTCATGTGTACGTTAAAACATTGACGCAATCTAATTGATGTCACACTGACTGATTACAGTGTGCTCTAAGGCAGTTAGTTAAGATCACACGGTCTCAGATTTGGGGGAGGACCCATCAAAACAAAAGTCCTATGAACACCACATTTGAGAAAAATCTGTACCGTGATCTATCTTGAATATAAAATTTGGACTGGTAGGAAAAAAAACCCACCTCCTCCAGGCTCCTGCCTAGTAGCCAGTACCTTCTCTTGTATGCAGCAGAACAGCAGTGCTGTCCTCTGTTATCATGAATAAATTTATGAGATAGACCGTGCACCCACATGCTGCGTTTAAGTAGGATTTTGAGTACAATTACATTTCCAGCGAAAATTAACTTGATTAATTTAACTTAATGACATCAAGTTGGAATAGAGTCACACAAATTTTTCCACGTTTTAATGTAAACTCATAGTTTTGAAACAATCTATTGAAGTGATAAAACCCCCACAAACAAACTTCTCACCTACTAAGCTTCATAATTCACCTTTCACAGCACTAGCTTAGCTTTAGTAAAGATAACTTTGGTAGCAAATGAATGATCCTGTCCTTCTCTTATTTCCCTCTATCACTGAAAAAGAGTAAAGCAGTCACGACTCCGGGAAAAGTAATCTGCTCATCGAGTAACATCAGGCAGCAAAAGCACTTTTTTAGTAGGTTCAGTCACTGTAAACTGATTTTCAACCCGGGTGTTAAGATGCGCTTTATGAAAATAGTCCCGAAGAGCAACTCTGAGTCAGTCGAAGCAACTTCTAAGCAATTGCCTAAATCCTCTACTATTCCTCATGCACTCAGGGTTTCTTTCACTGGCTTTTTGTTTGCTTGGTCAGGTATTTTTGTTCCAATAACACCACAATGCTTTCTGCCGAGTTTAAACCTGGACCCACGCAAACGTCCCAAGAGCAGCACCGGGCGCACCGTGAGCCCTTCGGAGTGCAGCGGGAGCACAGTCCGGCTGCTCCGATCAGCTGTCACGGCCGCGGACACACGGCCCCAACACCCACCAAGGGAAGACACAGCGAGTCCCAAGTTTACAAAAGCCAACTCCGCCGAGCCCCGGCGGCCGAACGGGGCCGCCCCACACACGGTCTGCACCCGCTGCCCCCGCGGCGGCTCCGATGGCCGGAGCCTCACAAAGGCGCCGGGGCCGCCCCCCAGCCTGGCTCCCCCCCGGCTACCTTGTATCGAAGCGCTTGGTGGATGTCGGCCGCCAGCTGTCCTGTCCACCACTGCGCCTCCAGCTCCATCGGCGGCGCGGCGCGGCACCCGGGCCCGGGCACCGGGGAGGAAGCGGCACTCGCTGAGGGCGGGACGGGCAGCGCCACCCTCGCCCCTTTCTGGCTCGCCCTCGGTTAACCGCGATCAGCTGCCGCGGGGCGCCCCCAGCCCCCCGGCCCAGCTGGCCGCCATGCGGGGCACAAGTGCGGCTCGTTAAGCCGCCCTCTCCCGCCGCGGGGCACGGCCGGGCGAGGGGGTCGCGGAGGTGGTGGCGGCCGCGGGGGAGGCGGCGGGGCGCGGCCCGGGACACCCGAGCGCGGCGCGGCGGCCCCGGGGCTCCGCCGCCATCACGCGGCGCCGCGCGCCGCGCCCATTGTTAAAGGGCCGCGCGTGTACAAAGCCGGGCAGCGCCCGCACGCGCCTGCCCGCCCGCCAATCGCTGGCCGCCTTACAGCGCGGCCCCCACGGGCGCCAATCGCCGGCCGCTTTACAGCGCGGGCCGGGGGCCAATCAGCGCGCGGCGGCCGCGGGCCGGAGGCGGGGGCTCTGGGCCCGAGGAAGGTGCGGGCGGCGCGGCCGCGCTCCCTCAGTGGGCGGCTCTGGGGGGCCTCCGCGCTGCCCGGCGGGAGAGCCGGGGCAGCGGGGCTCACTCGGCCGCAGCGCAGCGGTCTTTGGGCCCCCGTGAGCGCCGGGTAGCACCTTTTCTTTCCCTCCTCCGTTTGCTTTTCCTCCCTCTCCCCTCACTTCCCCCGGCTCTTTCCCAGTGGGCTCAGCTGTGAGGTTTCAGCACGTGGCACTGGCAGCGCGTCGCTCAGCTCTTGCCCTGCAGGCGCGTTGTTCTGGTAGCAGTGCGGGGAGTACACGCCTCCTCGGAGCTTTGAGACTCCAGTGTTGGACTGATTTGGTTCCCTGCTGGTTAAATCCCGGGAGAAGGTTTGCAGGAGCACGCATCCTGCCTTTCAATAGCCTGTGCCGCTCAGCTGAGCGGAGGGCTCCGTGTCCTGGCAGCTGGTGACTGAGAGCTCTCACTCGTGCCCCTGGTTTAGCAGGAGGTGCTCTGCACTTGCTCTGTGTTCATAGAGCCTTTTCCTTGGTGCTTTATACTCCCTGGTAACCCCCCGCTATGCACACCTTACGAAATAAAACTTAGTGCTTCATAGTGCTTTTACATATTTGAATTTATAAATCTTGAAACAACTAGTTAATGAGAATATAAAACCTGGTACAACAGGCGATGCAAAGTGATGGAGAAGAAATGCTTTGGGTGCAATTTTTGTTGAGGGAGTATATTTAATTTTTTGTTTCTATCTTTGCTCAGACATGATTTTTTTCCTTTTAATTAAGGAAATGGAAACTAACTTTTTGACATAACCAGTTTAATGACTCTGTAGTGGGAACTGTAAAAGCCTGTTCCTTTCAACATGAGTGTCTAATGGGTAATCCTATGGACCACAGTGGTCCCTTTCATCTGAGGAGATGTGCTTATAGGTGAAAGCTTTTGTTTTTGAGGACACGTTTTTGGACAGTTTCCATTTATGACAGATGTTGCTATAAAATGCTACATAGTTTTCTGAAGGAAAAAGCAAGAAAAGTATTTTTTTGTGCCTAATTGCAAAAATATTTTAACTATTTAGATTAGCTGTCTGAGATCTATGGACTATTGACAAATCAGCATTTTCCTTGTCCAATGGGTTTTTTGTCTTATTTCTGTACATTACTTTATAGGTAAGTGCATGCTCAAGCTAATTTTCATATTTGCAGATTCATTGTTTTTAAATTGTTTATCCTTGAAGAAAGGTGATATGAAACTGTATGTTTCAAGGATAAATCTCAAAAACAGATTCCAAATGGAGACACTGTCTTTTATAACTTCTTTATGGCCTTCAAAAATGTGTTGCCTGCATGAAGAGAAGGCTAATAAACACCCACATGCTAAAACCTGTTACAGTGGGACCAAACAGGGAAGTGATGTTCCTTCTCTTATTGCTATTAGCAGTGCTGCCTCCCCCTAGAGCTTTTAAACACTGTGTGGATTAGTCTGGTGCTGAACTGTTAAGCGGGGAAAAAAATACTGATACTCGCTGGCTTATTTCTCATATATGCTTGATTGACTTGGATAGGAAACACCATCCTCGTAAGGCTATGTACTCTGAGAACTATTTAATTTATATATAATCAAGAAAAACAATGATGTCATTGTTACTTGCCACTCTGCAAAGTGGAGTGAGCTATGAAACTCCCAATTTCAGATTCTTTTTCCTAGTTCACATTACAATCTATGTTAATTGAGTAGTTGATCTTGTGAACTGTTTTATCTGCCTGCTTTTCATGCAATGAAAAAATAAGTTTGGAAAGAGCTTCATCATCCTGCCCAAGGCCAGGCTTGCTCCTGGCATGCATTTTTCTAACCTTGGAGACATTCAGAAAATCATCCTATTGAAAAAGCCAAAGCACTTAAGTACACCTGGGTTATCTGCAGGAAGCTTGCATCCTATCAGCTGTTAACAATCAGCCAGTGGAATAATCTCCTCAGGGAAATGGTAGATTCCCCAGTGTTGGACACTTTTAAGATTCAGTGGGATAGGGTGCTGGGACATCTTGCTTTTGCCAAGAAAGTTTGGACGAGGTGGATGATGGTGGAGCTCCCCTTCCAACTTGGTATTCTATGACCTCAGTTTATGCCTTAGTCCCACCTGGAAGATTTGAGAACAGTTGTGGAGTGCCTAACTGAGGCTGATTGTTTTCAGAGTTCAGAGTTTGCAAGATCACAGTTTTGGGGTTTGAATGGGAATGGGAGTAGCATTCTGTAGCACTGTAATGAGACTAGGTTAATACAGCTTCTTTGCATGCCATATAATCAGTCCTAAATGTGCTAACCATTGGAGTTTTTTTAGCCGGTCCAGATTTTATCTACTTTTAATGTTCAAGGCTGTGTACAGTGCTTTAAGTATTCCTACCTTAGTCCCCTGCATGTAAGTCAGGATGGAACAAAAATAACTCAGGGAGTCCTTAGAATAAACAGAGGATATTAAACATGACTTTCAGTGGCAATGGTTGCAGGAAACTGAAAGCGTGAAGTATGCATAGTATGTAGAACCAGAGAAAACAGCAGAATTAAATATTGTGGAACCATTTTGAAATTGGTATCCTCTTTCTGTAAATGACCCTGGTTCACCTAAGCAAATATGTGTGTCTCAGGGGGGAATGGAATTGGCTGTGAGAGCTGCTGTCTGTGCTTTGAAAAGGGGCCAAGTAGCAAGAAACACCGTTATTCTTGGAACTCACTAAGAAAAGTTATTACCCTGAACTACATCCAAAACAGGCTAGAATGTAGCCTGTGAAATCTGGACTAAAATCCCTGTAACATTTTTGTGGAATCTTCTAAAGAGGATGATGCAGAAGTCTTACAATTTATGGACCTGTAATTCACAGGTTATAGTCCTAACACAGTTTCAGACATGGTGGGTGAGCTGGCTTCTCTTTGTAGTTACTGGGAGGTTAGATCTATATCTCAGGAGTTGATGCATGTATTTATGTTTTTAAGCTGCTTTTTCCTCCCCTAGTTTTCTTCTGGTGGTTCTCCTTGGCCTGTGGAAAAAGAAATGTGACTTTTAAAATACAAATTAAGAACTTGGAAGTAATTGCCAAGTACAGCAAATGCTCTGATCCTGGAAACCATATTAGAACCTGTTTACCCCTCCTAGTGTAAAAGGATCTGTTTCTGGTGTACTGTTCTTAGTTTTAATGGTACATCAGCCACAGAGAACAAGTTTCTTGAGACTGACACACTGTTCTACTTATGTGCCCCTTGTCATATGATACATCTCTGAAGTTTGGATTTGTCATGACTGACAGAATGAGATAAAACAACACAAAAGCAGCACCCGGGATGGAAGCTAAATTCTGGGGTGACATAGCACTGAAAGAAATATTTAAATAATGGCTCAATTGCTATGTTAATTGTGGATTTTGTTCATTGGTTCTTGCTTTTGTTTTGTTGGTCCTTGGCTTCTCATCTGAATAAAGACATGGTAATTCCTTAAAAGACATTTTTGAAGAACTTCTTTTTTTGGAATTAAAATGTAAGAGAATCTCAGTTTTGTAGAACTGAGAATTATTGAAAAAAAAAAAGAAGTCAAAACTTAGTTCCTGAGTTTCTTGGGGCTGAGAAAGTTAGCTCTGCTTTTGTTCTGTCCTTCTTGATCTTATTTTCAAACAAAGGCTGCATCTGATGACATTCATAGCAGTAATATTTCAAGTGCATTTAATTACAGGGAATGAATCACCCTGAAGACAGCACAGTAATTGCTCACAGAGCTCTTTTGCAGCATGGTTGTAGATGAAATGCGCCATGTTAGTAAAAAGTCTTAGCACTTCAGAAGGATTAATGAAGGAAGTCTCCTACAGAGAGTACTCTGGGATTGTATTTGTAAATCCTGTATTGAATGCTAAAGGTACTCTGTGGGTAAGATTTTCAAAGTTGTCTGGGGATTTGAATTCCCAGATAGCTACTGAAATGTGATTAATAGATTTGAACTGAGCTGGTAAATATCCTTTGGAACTGTTGACTTTAGTTGTTAATATGGCTATTAAGACAGAAAACATCTGAGAATGCTCAGGCCTGAGTGATACATGCTTTTCCTGAAGCATTTTAATGAACAACTTGGCTTTAAGTATTTTCCCATCTTCTGGGAAGCTATTATAAAAATGTGCACCCATAAATGTTTTATTTGGCATTAGGATAAATGTATATGTTTTTGATAATGTGTTGGATGAAGGAAACATTCGTAGAAGTGGAAGAATGTTGGTGGATATAATTTGTACTGGAGGGTTGTTCTTTTCTGTAAGTCACACTCATGGTTGTCAGTAACTAGAAAGATGGGAGGAATTTTGCATCTAAAGCAAATGTACTTCCTGCTTGGAAGGCTTCAGCTCATTTGACTGGAATTTAGAAAAGGTTATTTTTTGTGCAGTTAGCTCAGGGATGGAGGGAGAGCAGTTAGGAATATGCTGTTGTTCCTGACAAACATGTTTTGATTTACGTATATTCACAGAATTTAAGTAAGGCAAAGTGGCCTATTCCTTTTCATTTCAAACTTAAGGTCCATCACAGAATTTATTTTTTTTCAATATAATATCTAGAGCTGCCAATTAGGAGCCAGCCCAGGCAGAGTACCACAAAGTTAATGCTTTTGTCTGCTAGGGGTGGCCCAGGAGGAGAACTGTCTGCAGATGTGGGACAGGGGCACTTATCTTTGTGGCACTTCTTGTTTAAGTACTTGACTAATGTGGTTCCATCTTGGTAGCAGCACAAACTTCACAGTTGCAGTTTCTTGCTAATGAACAGCCAATTGCTACTAGTGTGAGTAACTAAAATTTTTGTCCTCTATTCAGAGGACTTGGTAAACTTGTTTCATCTGTTGGGATTTACATGCACAGAGGTAGGGCAGAGATGTGTAAAGCACTGCACTTGCTTTTAGGTTAGGGAAGGCTACTCCAAAGTCATTCTGGAGCTGTATCTTCTCTGGGATGAACAAGCCCAGATCACTCAGATTCTCTTCAAAAGGCACGTGATCCAGTCTGTAACCATCTTGGTGGCCCTCTGATGGATTTGCTCCAATTAGTCCATGTCCTTGTTGTACTGGGGGCAGGAGGGTGTCCTAAAGCCGGATGCCGTATTCTAGATATGGTTCAACAAGTGGTAAGTAAATGGTAATAATAACAACTACTTTTGCTATGGCTCTGTTAACACAGGCCAAATGCTGTCAGCCTTCCTCAGTGCCAGGGCATATTGTTGACTCCTGTTCATCTTGCCGCTGTAGGAGCCTTCAGCTTCCCTGTGGTGCTGGCTGGTCTGTTTTGTGCTCCCTCCAGGATGTTTGCCACAGTGTGTCACAGCATGGTTTACTCTGTGTCCACAAAGCAAACAAACAAACACAAAACCTGGCCAAATATGAAGAATGGTAAATTTCAGCTGATTTGGGGACGGGCTAAATCCTGCCAAATCCCACAGAGTTTATGTGTGTCCAAAGTGTTGTGCTCTTTGATCCATTATTCAGAAGTACTGCACCTTAATCAGTTGTGTTGTTAGGGAGGAGCTTGTGGTTTGGGGTTGCAGTAAGTAGGAATAGTGATTCCTATCATGATCATAGATCACAATGAGATTTGGGATCTCATGCTGCATCAGTGTCTGATGCACGTGGCGAATTCTCATTCTGACAGCCAGAGCCCAGGGGCTCATAATGTAATCTTAGCATCTCACTATGCTGAAAGAATTTGAGATTTTTATATGTTTGGGACACTTTTTACTGTCAGGCACATGGTCATGTGTTGAAGGAGCTGATATGACAATATCATATCTAGATAGTGTGGATGTACCTTTCTTGAGCTTTATGGATAAGCAGACCTTCACTTCTGCTTCCTAATTTCCTCATGCTATTTAGTGTGTAAACACCTAGTCACAACACATCTAGTCAAGACATGTTTTAATAGACATGAGTCAGTATGCTTTATTTTCATTCATTGCACTGTGACTCATTACACCCACTGCATTATTAAAAAGGCAGAAACATACCTCCATTTGGATATTGCTAAAAGCATTGTGATAACTGGTTTGACAAGTGTGTTAAATGATCAATCCAGTTGAAAGGATCTCTGGATGGAAGGGTAAAATGAACCTAAAATGTCTGGTTTCATAGCTCGTTGCCAGTGGTACTCCTATCAGAAATTGTGACCCTCATTTTGAATTAGACTCTCTGTTTGGGACGTGTTTGGTGAACACATGGAGAAAAGCTATGCCTTTAACAAGTAGTTAACAACCCATGGGAGGAAGGGTTCAGGAGAAAGTGTTTTTTCTGTTGAAATTAGTCAGCACTGACTGCTTCTCTGACAATAACAGACAGTATTAAGATTGCCCTTCTCCTCTTAGAACAGAACCTAACTCCACCACCGCTGTGTAAGAGATGGGAGGAACTGGTGAGACATTGCTCATTTTACACATTAATCAACTTCAGAGTTGGGGGAAAAGTGCTGTCAAAAGTCAGTGTGCATCTGTGGGCTCTATTTAGTTGCTTTGCACATTGCTGTGATCAGGTGCACAATTTCAAAGGAACTCACATATTCATTTTCCTGTCCCATTCAGAATTACTTTGAAGGACAATATGTAAGAACCATCTCTTGTGCTGCTTGCAAAATGGAGTCATGTTTGCTTAGCATTTTGAATGCAAAATACTGCATATGAAAAAATGATATAAATCACAGACTGAAATTAGAGATATCAATATGGTAAATAAACAATATCTGTGAAACACTCATACACTACCATATCTTAAATTTATACAAGATTCTCTTTGGCAAGAAAACAAACGAACGCTTCATATTTCTCTTCTCACTAATGGCCTCAGTCTTATGAAATGCCAGCTTGTGTTTTTTCTTTAAGTGGTGGTCCAGCAATTTCAAAACAGATGGTAAAAGTCAGCCTTTGTGTTTGAATCATTACTTTGTTTAGTATGTGACTGTGATTAGAGTAGGTATTGCTTGTAAGAAATAAACTGATTGATACTGCTGGGTGTTTGTTTTGTGGATGTTTTTTACAATTTGTAAATTACTCTTTGCTTGAAAATGCCTGTAGAATTCTTTGGAGTTTGCCATGTGAAACTATGTCTGCAGTTTGTAATTTACCATGTTACTTAGCTATAAAAGCCAAGTGGTATTATTCTTGGTTCACTGTTGTTTTTTGTAAATAACCATCAGAATTGAATTGAACTGAGTTCTGATCCACCTTTAAAGGTTTCATGAACATAAACAGTGCCCCTTAAAGTTATCCTGAGCATGTGTCAGTGTGTTTACATGCTCAAAACTGGCTTTTTGTGTCCACATGATGTTGTAGGGAGCAAGAGCTCTGAACTGCAGAAGGTGAAGGGAAATGCACCTCAGCAATGTTGGTGTGAATATGTGACTACAGATGATTGGTCAGGGATGGGGCATATGGTGGGATGGAGTGGGAGAAGAGCAGAAACAGGTGATTAATAGGATTGATCATGAACTGGTAAATCCTTAGAGACTGATACTCAAAGCAATGCTCAGACACTGATGTTGTGCTTGGTTGGGATCACCATGGAAAAGTTGGTGGTTCAAACAGCTTCAGATATTCATTGCCAGATCACCGTGTCTGTTAGATCACAGGGGCTAAATGTGGAGAAAAAAAGTATGTCAGATTAGACTGACTTTTCCAGCCTTTAGGTTTTACAACCTAAGGATGTTTATTTAAGGTTTCAGATAAGCACTTCCATGGTGATAAACTAGAAGTGAAATTAAAAAACCCTCCCAACATTACACTTAGACTTAAATTATTAATTTTGTTATGGAAATCAGATGTATAATGCTGCAGATGTGGAGTCACAGATGCTAAAACAAATTTGGGTTGGGATTTAACAAAATATTAAGTTCAATTTTTGGACTTGTACAAGTAGTTTAAAAATGTGCTGCTGCAGAAACCCAAAACTTTGATCTGGCTTAAAGTTTTTCTGATAGTTAAGCTTTGTTTAAAATACTTACTGGGTTATGCTTGTTTATATCAACAGTTGTCTCTTAGTGCTACATTACATTATACAAGAACAGGAATCACCTGTCCTCTGACCAGCCCCTGAAAGCTCATGTAAAAATATAAAGCTGGTATAAGCTCTGTAATTTATATTCTTGCTATTTCTATCACATCTAAATGGGACCTGTGTAGGTCCTTCTATTGATCACATTTCTGCTGCTGGCTGATCCAACAGCTATAGATCTGTGTTAGTGCCTATGGAAGCCTGGTCTTAGCTATGGATAAGAACATTTGCATCCTGGGTATTTGAGTTTCACTTCCTTGTTCTGTAAAAAAGTTAGCTGTGGCCCAAGTAACTGAGTGACACTTGTGCCATGCAATCACTGGATGCAAATAATCCCTCAAATCATGCTCACCTAAATGCTGAATTGAAATCAAATTAATAACATGAGGTGGCAGAGTACATGAGATAGAGCAACTATTAATGTAGTTACTGGAAGCAAAAAGACAATGAATGCTTAGAATTTATTTTTTTTTACCATCAATGGAGGAGGTTGAAAACTGAAATTATTTTAAAAAGATAAAATTACATCCTTATTGATCAACTTTGTGGATCCATAATACAGATTGACTGAATTCAAAGAAAAAACACCGGAGAAGTTAGAAAAGACTCTACTGGGTTTGCTTCTGAGTTCAGATTAGGTCATACTGAATATTATTTCATGGCCTTTCTCTAGTGGTTTGTGAGTACTTTCCAAAGCCAAAATATACATTTTTGACTGATGAATGGTCTGCAGTTAAATGAGGGCAAGCAGTGAAATACTCTTGAGGTTGCAGAACACAAAGTGAATTGACAGAGCTCTTCAGCATAGCTACAACATCCCCCTCACAACAGGAGAAACATTATTTTACTGTCCCCATTCCCTTTGACTGGGATTTTGTGTTTCTCGTGAAACTACTGAGGTCATGATGTAAAATTTAATAATGGTAATGTACATTTCACTTCCTAAGACATACTTTAGGCAGAGAAAATGAGAGAGCAAGCCAACAACATATGATCAGAAAAATCTCCGCAAAGAGAAGTGGATATATGGATGTATGAGAAGTTGAAAACAGATGCACTGCATGTATCTGTTTTCAACCATCTTCAAATTTGAATTATTTGCAACACAGATCTATATAAGCGTATCAAGACTAATTTTATAGTGTCATGGAATCATCACTTTTATTTAGCTGTATCAGGAGGAGCAGCTGAATGAGCTGAACAGCATTGTAGAGGACTGCAGCATTTGTCTTCCCTTCCTGTTTTTAGCTCCTTTCTGAAACAGAGGAATAAATGGTACAATTACAGCCAGGGTTTTTCTATGAACACCTAAACTACTTAACTAAGAGCCTGGTATGGAGAGAAAATGTCAATTTGTAAAATGCAGTTTAACATGGGCTATTTTTCACATCATTTAGAAAGAGGTCTCAGGAGTAAGATTCCAGGGTCATTACTCATGTCTGGCAGGAGCCCGCCCTGGAAGCATTGCCTAACTTTGACCTGCTTCCAACCAGCTGGGAAACAGCCAGGTTGCTCAGTGGAATTGATAAAACCTTCAAAGACTGTATTACCATAATTTAAGCATGTCATAAGCATATCATCACCAAGGTTTAATTGAGGGCTACCCATAATCCAGATTTTTAAATCTGATTCTAGTTACTGCAACAGTTCAGTTCTGTTCCCACTGAAGTCAGTTGAAGTTTTGATACTGAGAAGGTTTTTAGTTGTCAGACCTGTACAGTCTTTACTGAATAATTTATTGCTTTCAGTGCCACATGCAGCACAAACAGTTGTGGTACCATTCCTGCTCCCAGCTGTAGGAATAGCTGTAATCTGAGTGTAGGTAGCTCTCTATCTCACAGAGTCTATTTACCTGGGATATTAATGATATAATTGAGGAAAATAAATTCCTTTAAAAACAGAAGACTGAATAATTGTGTATGGATGCCATTTAAAAAGGTTTAGAGACTACATAAATTCCCAGATCATTAAGGGTGTCCCATCTGACACAGAAAGGGCAGCTAGTTAGAAACCCTAAGGATGCTATTTGCCTTAGTGTGGCTTGTGGCTTTAGTGCATCTTCCAACCTCCATCCTCAGTATGTTCCCAAACACTGTCACAGTAACTGCCTGCAGGCTTTTTGCAATATGAATCAAATGGATTTAGGACAATATCGGGGCTACTTTGAGGATCAGTATTTAGGAAGGGCATAGATAAGGACATCTGTGAGAAGTGTTGTGATTTCTACTTGTGAAACCCTGGCTGAGAATGAAGCCCAAATTTCTGGGCTGAAATTTGCTGAACTTGTCATGGCCATTTTCCTGATAACTAAATGTTTCTGTTTATGGAGCTGTCAAATCTAGCACTGCCACTTGCTTTCTCATTCTCCAATAGTATCTAATTATGTTGTTCTTTCTGTAGTATTCACACAATGTCCTAGTTTAAACAGGAGAAAGAAACAATTTATTAAAAACAACAAAACTCAAGCCCTCTTCCTAACTCTTTATCCATTGCTGCAGGTTTATTCCTACTAGCAGAACCTTTTGAAGTGAATATCTAGAATTAGTCCCATTCACATATTTTAAAAGAAGACATTGAAGATTGTTAGCAAAAGTAGCTGGGTAAATTAACATGTGCATGTATCGGCTTCCAATAAATGAAGGTCTTGCACGAAGAAACCAAAGTCACCCAGTCTTAAAATAATTTTGTAATGAAGAGAGAGCAGCAAAACCAGGCAGCTTTTACTTTGCAGCAATTTGATGTAGACCCACAATTTTTTGTATGCTTTTTAGGGATTTAAATTCCAAGAGTCAGTTTGGGGTTACTGAATAGGAAGCTATGACAGATTACAGGTCATTTGCAAGCTCCTGATAATGCAGTGTGATTTAAAACTGCTTGCCCCAGTGTAAAAGAAAAGCCAGGTGGGTTCTGTGTGCTGAGGACAAAAACTTAACCGCTGCGAGGAAGCCTGTCAGGTTTGTTTGTGTGCAAAGTATTTTGAAGTACCTCACTTGAAACAGGGTTACAATATACACAGTGCTATTTTAAAAGAAACAGAAATGATTAAGTGTTCGCAAGTTGAAAGTAATTCCAACTCTGAGAATGCATGGGAGTGTCTTAGTTTCGGGATCATCTTCATATGTAAGTGAATTGGTAGATTCTTGAATTTCCTGTCATTCTAAGTACAGAACCTTACAGTTGTGGGTATCTTGTGTGTGCCATTGGGATTAGTCACTTCAGCTAAAGGGTGTTGGAGAATTTTTTGGCTTTTAATGAATTTGTCTAGTAGGTGCCTGTGCACAAATGTTCGATTTTGCTGGATAATAAATCATGTATTGGTTTGAAAACGGCTGGTATGGATGTCTGGCTCCAGAACATATATCCTGGAAAGTCTCCCATGATGCTTAGGTTGGTTGGGACCTAGTGAAGGGCTGTGGTGAGAAACTGGTGCTGATAGCAAAGACTCAGGTTTGGAGCAATGCAGCCTGTGACTAAGTAGCTGCACTCCCACATAGATTGCCACAGCCTAGGTAGGCAGAGTGCAAGGCACTGGTCTTGGGCTTGTGTCAGCTCTGGCTTCCAGGTTTGTATGTGTACATTTTTTTCTGTACTCTTCATCAAGGATGCAGCTCAGTTCCCCTGAAATGCAATGGCAAAATCCTTTGCAACTCCCTTGGGTGCCTTGCTGATTTGAACTGCAGAGTTCATTGGTAACAGTAAGTGACAAGCTGTTGGCTTAGAGCTTCACTGACTGTGTGTGACTGCAGAGCAGAGGCAAATGTATTTTTGTGTGTATGTGTGTGTGAAATTGGGCATCCAGACTGTGAAATGCTGTCAATTGGCAGCAGAGCAATCAGACAAAGAGCTTTTGTTGCTATCTCTTCTCTGGAGGGGCCTGTTGTGATCAATATGTAATCACTGTGAGAAAGAAGCAAAAGATCTAATATTCCTTATATATTTATTTATATATATATATATATGTACACACATGTATATATTTCATTCGTTAGAAATACTTGGATATTTTTTCCTGACCATAATTAAACTGGCTGGATGATATAAAAAAGTCAATAAACATTGATAATTTTGTTTGTCATTTTGTTTATTCACATAACAGTCCTCATTTAAGTGTTTACAGTTTCCCCTTTGTTCAGGCATGAATGCGGTAGGGAAAAGGGATGAAAAAGAAATAGATAGCCCATCAAGCATAATCATTCTTACTTAGTATATTGAAATCTTCAGCCTCGGGGTTTGAGGAGCTGGGGGCGAGAAGGGCCGGAAGCAGCAGCAGAGCCCGTGCTCAGCTCCGGGGCAGGCTTATGCCGGTGCCACGCCATGCCTACGACAACCTGGCAGTTTGTAGCAGCTCAGCCACACCTGCTCGGATACGTGCCGACTTCTCAGAACTCACGCTCCTGTCCCTGTTTGCCAGCCCGGCAGGGATGCCTGTGGATAAGACTTGGGGACAAGGCTGCTGTTTCACCTCTAGAGGGACGCCCAGGACCGGAGATGAGGTTCTGCCACACGCAGACAGCAGCGCGGCTGCTCCCTTCCTTTCCCTTCCCTCCCGAACCTGCCCTGCCTCGGGACACAGTGCCCCAGGCGTCTCCAGAACAATAACAACGAAATCCTGAAAGGAGAGGAACCGCGGGAGGCAAAATGTTTACAGGAATGACACTGGCAACGTGCAGTGTTCAGGGAGGTGAGAAATCCCTCCAGGCAGGGTTCGAATGTCTCCTGCTCCGTCCCCTCTTCTTCCTCCTTGTGAGAGAGGTCAGCGTAGGCAGATGATTTGCACTCATGCTTCATGTAGGCAGATTGTTGCTGCTCTCTGTCATTTGTATTTGCAGTTCAAACCACTTTAAATCACCGTTCCTCTCCAGTGTGACCTCTGCCACCACCGTCAGCACAGAATGAGCCCTCAGAATACGGTGGGTTACGTGATGTCTGGACGTGCCTGTAGCGTTTTCGTCTCTGCGTTGAGTAGTTGCGCTGTGAAATTTCTGCTAGGATTAGTTAGGGTAGAAAACAGCACTTCCACAAAAAATGAGAAATCGCTCGTTGGCCTCTAATTCAGAATAGAACAAGGGGAACATGATTTCCTTGTTACTGTCTCTCCAAACTAGTCTGAACTTGCTCTTCAGCATGACTCTTTCAAGCAAAATTCTGAATGGTTTCCTCATACTCCTTGCCAAATCTGTCTCCATGATCTTTGATTTTCTTACTTTTGATAACTACTTACAGTGAAATGCTTTGATGACATTTTCAGCTTTTTGATCTTAAACCTCTATAAATGGGCACACAAATGTAGTTATATAAATACATAGAAAACACTGTAGCCAGTTAAAAGAATAAGTAGAATGAAATATAGGCAGAGTCGTTCCTCTTCAGCTCAGAGCTCTGGGCTGTGGTTGGACGATCACACAATGCCCATTTTTAAAATTATGTTCCTCCATCCTGACTGTTGACATAGTTATGTTCTACCTGAGATGACTTGGTGTTGAATTTGCTGATATTTGGGGAGTTGAAACGTCTGTTTGCTCTTCATATGGAAAGCCTGGACTAAGTATCTCTCTTTATGTTTACGCTGAAATATGCATCTTTGTTAAGGAAACTTTCCCGTCCGACCATCAGCAGTTGCTCTGGTAGTCACAGTCTGAGCTGGGCCGAGGCACCTTCCCAGCGGGAAACTCCAGTGAGCTCTCCCGAGCTCCGCTTGACTCCCTGCACTCGCCACACTCACAGTCACACCAGGTTTCCTTACTGGCTCGACCCCAGGTTTCCCATAGTAAAGTCTTAGGCGTCTGAATCCTTGAAAGAATTTAATCTTGGGTCAACAACAGAATAACAGTTTGAGCCTTCGAGAAGGGACCCTGAACAAAGGAAATCCTGGAGTTTTTATGCCCGTAAAATCTATGCGCGTGAGAGTCTGGGATCCTCGACTCCTGCTGTGCTGAGTGTCCGGTCCCCTGGCCGGCGCCACAGGTCCCCAGGCCCTTTGTTATGCAAAGGGCGGCAGTTCACAGCCACCTGTCTCGGGCTCTCAGCACCGGAGCTCTACCTGCATCTTGCACACCCAGCTACCTGCACCGAATGTATTCCTCAGCATCTGCGAGCCCGCAGGATAGTGTGATGCCTGTAGCCTCTCTGCATCTGACTGGAAAAGACTGAGGGACACTGGAAAAAAATGGGAGAAAACTTCTACAGTTCTAGGCCAGCTTCAGGGACAAACTCGAAAAAACTGAAGAAGAGTGACTTGGTTATTATGATGTTAGACAGGTAATTTGATGGTCTGGATTTACAAGTTAGCTTTGCAAGGTATCACTTATCTGATCATAGTCATTTAATCTCTCTGAGGCTCCATTTGACATCACTGCAATGAGAATAATAATACTTATTTTCTGCTGTCTACTTAGGCAGGCTTGCAGAGTACTGATTGTCTAACGCTTTGTAGAGCTCTGAGCACCACTAAAGCTTGAGCTGGTGTAACACACTGGGCATTGTTGCACAGCCTTGCCCTGGTGTGTATGCTTCTGCTCTGCTTCCAGAGGAGAATCAAAAGACTGGAGGGAAGGTGACTTTCCAGTGTGCTCTTTTCCCCATCTCCTCTCACTGGATGCTCCACAAGTTTGTGGAGCAACAGCCTAATGTAGCAAGTAAGCTGCTGACTGCAAGAGACCAAGTACCACTTTGTGGCTGCAAAATAAATGATCAGAAAGAAACCAACTGCAAAATTCAGGAGACTTCCCAGCCATAGATTTTGTTATGCGAGTGGCAAAGACCAACAGGTGCTCCAACATCTGTGGGTATAGACAGTGAAGTTCATATGTTTTCACTAGTTTGGATCACATCCCTGGGAAAACCCTCTTTTGGGAGGTCTTTTAGGTGAAATGAGCTGTGTCTACCTGGGGCTTGATCAGACTCTTTGCAGCTCTTCTCCAGTGGAAAGGGGTAAAGAGGAAGAGGGGGGACCATTGCATGAAGTAAAGGGATGGCTGTAGTTGCAGGAGAGAGTTGGCTGACCAAAGCTCTTTTTTGACTTCCCTTTTTCTAGAGAAATTGTTCCACATAATATGGGCCACCCTCCTGGCCTGTCTTGCTGCTTCCAACAGTAGGTGATACAACTTGTCTTTCCTGCATGGCTGCATGGTTGCTGCTGCTTTCCAGCAATCAATGTCATCATGGAATGAGTTTTGTTTTCCGTGAAAACTCTGAAATTGGTTAATTCCTTCCATGAAATAATCAGCTCTTACTTTAATTTTTTCAGATCATAATGCCCAAGGGACTTTTTTTGCAAGCATTTTCAGTTTTCCCCCTGCTAATTTTAAGAACAGCTCAAAGTTTCCTTTCTTGCAAACAGCCTCACCCTTTCCCCATGCTACCTTTTCATCTTCCTTGCAAACAGCCTCACCATTTCCCCATGCTACCTTTTCATCTTCCTACAGCTGCCCTTATAGACAGGCTGTTGCAGGTTGTCACTCTCAGGAGAAGAAAGTGGTGATGAAGGTTGCTGGTTATTTTTCTATGTGCCATCCTGTTCTTGCATCCTGTAGATAGAGAGTAACCAAACAGCAGGAAGCAGTTTCATAGCAACCATGCTGTTTTGCTGTCTCTTTTCTCAAGATTATGCAAAAGGAATGTAGCAGAAAAATTCAGGGGACAGTCCTGTGTAATGGCTTTTCTGTTCTCTTGGAGTGTTCCTTGGGCATTTCTCCTGCTTTTAATTTCTTATTCATCCTGCCATATAAACCAGTCTTTCACCTCTCCAGCCTTTATCAGACCCTTGGAAAACCTCAGACAGCATTATTGTCCATTTTCCCTGAACCTCCTCTGAGGCTGCTGGTTTTCAATTGTTTCAGCTATTTTTAAAAAAAGGGATATTGCCCTCATTTAGATGGCAGCAATGTGGGTATCACAACCAGCAGTTTCAGAGAGATGTTGTAAATCCATTCTTGGCAGCACATCAAAATGGAATGGGTGTTAGGGATGCCAAAACAACCTGTTCTACTGCCCAACAGGTTTGAAGTCTTCATTATCATGCACTGAATTTGTTGCCTGCATTGCTGAACACACAACTCATGCAAGCTTTTACTTGCATGAGTCAGCTTCTCGACTCTTGGAAGCGTCTGCAGAATTATGTTCTATATCAGTTACACGCTCACAAGATGCGATTTCTCATTGCTGCTGTGAAGGAAAAACATGTAGGCACTTCTGATTGCTTTGAATTTTATTTACTTTCATATTTAATGTTATAGTCTTGTAATTTTTTGGGCAGTGTGCCCAGACAAGAATTTTTTTTTAAATTTCCTTGTTACAGAGCACTGCACAGAGGTTAATTTCCCCCCAGCAATCTCTGAACTTTTAAATGCTGAAGTCACTGCTCACAAGAGCTGACTATTTGATATTGATCTTCCATCTTTAATGCTTCTGCTGGTCTCCTCTGGATACACAGACCTCTTAGAGGGATTAGGGAATCCTTAATGAGTGTAGGTTTTTGCTTTAGCTCTCTCTTTTTTTTTTTTTAATGGTTCACTTCTTCTTCCTGTACATTCAAATGCTTCAAGTGCTTCTGGTGGCTTTTTTTTTTGTCTGTTTGTATATCTATTATACTATAAAGCAAATGTCTGCCTGATATTAGAGTACATTATGATTTACTGGTTTTCATTTTCACAAAACCCAGAGAATTTAGAGGAGGTTACCATAATTTCATGTTCATTTTTGTCCAGTATGAAAAAGTAGACTGGGAGTTAAAACTAGGCCCAGTGACCATGGTGCTAAAATCTATAGGTAAATGCTTTATTTCCAGTAAAATAAATGGGTCACAGCCTAAAATACTCTGAAAATAATTAATATTCAGGCTTCATGCATAGACATACCTCCTTTCACTGCTGTTAATCCATGGTTAATACTTCTTCCCTGTAGGGTTTCACCCCCAGAACTGAAGTGTCAAATTGCATTGACACAAATGATTGCCAGTGAACAGGTCATGGTTCAGCCACATGGATAGTAATCCCAGCAGGAGCAGGGGGTGGATCAAACACTTCAACTTTTGAAAGAGGAGATCTAACTACATTCCTGAGACACTTGTTTGCACTGTAAAACCTCAACCTACTTTTTAAATTTAGATTTTGGACCTATTCACAAGTCACTTTTCTATTTTGTTATTTGCTGCTTGTGACAGAGTGGTGACATGGGAAGCTCTGCCCAGTCACAGACAAGGATGTCATTATGGATTCCTGCCTCTATTCACTGCAGTTTAGTCAGACTTTTGAAAAGATAAGTCTGAACTTTTTCATGGGTCTCTTCATTAATAGTCATCTTCACAATATCTCTTTGAGTTAAGTGTTCCTCTTACAGAAGTGGATCTAGGTTATGAGGAGAATCACATTGAAATTCATGTTGGGTGCCCGATTTAAGAAAACTGGAAGGTAACTCTTTAGAGAATTCAGCATGATATTTACTGTGCATATTGACAGTGTTCTCCACTGGCATGGGTGGCAGATCCAATTGCTGTGTACTTCTGCTCACTGGGATTGTAAGTAGCTTTTATTCAGAAAATGAGACACTGAAATTCCAGAGGTAACATGGTGCTTCACTGGCCTAGTCAGCATACCAGGGGACTTCTAGAAAAGGCAGACATAAAACTTTGTTCTCCAGCATTCCATGCAGCTGCATTTACTGTGCAAAGCTGTTCTTACTATTGCAGTAATCCCGTCCTAACACTTCGTGTTTCCTGGCTGACAGACAGCGTCCCTCAGCCCTATTCAAATCCATAGTGAAACTGGAGTGAGATCTGCAATAGGCACAGTGAAGCTAAACTGAGGGGTTCAGTGGGAGTTTAGCTGCTGTTTTCACTTCAAGGAATATAAATAAGATAGTAGGACAAATAAAGATGGTTAATTAACCATCACAAGCATAAAGTCCTGACCAAGCATTTCTGTCGTTCCATCCAAGGAACTGAACCTATGTCAGCAATCCAGCATCCAATTAGTACTTAAAAGCACAGTTGGTCCAAGTGTTGCTATTATCAACTACTGTTTAAATTCCCACTTTTTAAATAAAAAATCTTTTCTAATAAACAGATTTTTGTTAAGATGGATGAAATAAAATGTTTAGAAGTCTTAGTTCTGTTATTATTTAAGTTTTTTACTTAGTTTTAATTTTGACAAAGTAACTTTTTATAAAAATAATTTCCCAGCTTTATTCAAAATTCCATAGATGAATGATTCTATAGGACTGCAGCATATTGACTCAGTGATGTCATTAGCTTGCAGTGTCAGTCTCACACACAAACTCTTCCCTGTGTCTCAGACTTGCCCCTCAGTTTGTTCACAATACCCGTTCCAGTTGTCTCTCCACCTTCAGGCTCTTAATCAGTAAGTTTACCTCTACATTCCTCAATGTAGATTTCTTGTCTCAGTACCTTTGCCTAAGTAATTTGAGAGCCACAATGCCCCATCACACAAAGCTCTATTGTACCCATGGCTTGTGGTTCCCCTCCTGCATTCCTCAACAATCACCAGTCTTAGTTTGTCTCTGCCACCAGTAGCTCCTAACAAAATCCAAGGGGATTTTGACAGTCCTTCCTCTTATTTTGTATCTTTCTTGATTTACCCTTGATCCTGAATCTGCTTCTAGTTTGATACCTACTTCTCCAAAGAATTCACACAATCTTTATTTTCATTTAACCTTCATTTTACAAAGTTAAACAAGATGTTAAATAGTAGTATCAGTGTAAGAGGGAAATGTTATAATTCATTACAAAAAAAATTAGACTGGGAATTAGGAGGCTTTTTGCTGTCCATGGAGTGAAATTCTGTAACATCCTTTGAGAAAGAAGTGAAATGAGGTATGCTCAACTATTTTCATCTGTAGCTGCAAGGAAGTTTAATTCTGCTCAGGAATAACTATGGAAATTTTAGCTATCAATCTCTAATAAACTCCCACTGAGCATATGTAAAAATAGATATCGCATAAACTTATAGATTGTAAATCCTTGCAGGAGTATTGATCAGGAAGGCAATAGGATTATCCTTGAGTCAAACCTACAAATGCCATGCCTCTGCCTAATGGTTTTTTTTTTTTTTTTTTGCTTCATTCAGACCCACAGAAACACTGAATTGGTGAGGTTGGAAGGGAGCCCTGGAGATCATCTAGTCCAACCACTTTGTTTTGCTGAAGTTCTTGAGAATCCTGTCCGCCCATTTCTCCAGCCTGTCCAGGTGTCTCTGAGTGGCAGCACAACCAACTGGTGTATTAATCACTCTTCCCAAGTATGACTGGCAAACTTGCTGAGGGTGCACTCTGCCCCTCAAAGCCTTTAATGAGGAGATTACAGAATACTGGACCCCATATTGAACCCCCGAGGATTATGTGGGACTCTGTCATTTTACTGCCAAAGTGACTGAGCCTTTCTTCACCATGGCCTTTATTTCTCCTTTCTTTTTCATTTTTTTTTGTTAATTTCTTTTCTTTTCTTTTCTTTTTTTCTAAATTAATAATAGATTCATGGATCTAAATCAAAATCTAAATCTAATCAAAAGATTGATGGAAGAAAATTTAGGCTCTGTTCAGGAAAATAACCTAGTTGCAGGAAAGGACTTTGAGACACACCTGGCAAAAGGAATTTCCTTGATGATATAAAGTCACTGTCAGTGACTGATCATTGGCAGGTGTATTTGGGGTAAATGTGGCCAGAATGGTACTTCACCTAAGGGATTATGAACTCTTGAACTTGTCTTTTCTAGCTGCTTAGAACTGATCCCATACTAAAGGACTGCACATAGTCATCATGGATGCAGCTGAGAGTCTGGGCCTATAAATCTAATGTTTAGCAGTTAATCTGATAAATGTCCTTGCTGGAAGTGCAGGAGAATGCTGGTTGGAAGGGAAGAGTTGGAAATCTTTTAAAGCCTACTTGCCTCACGATCACCATTATTTTAAAGTATGATACAGCCAACAATTGGACAGGATATGTAGTTCATAGGCCACCTCTTAATATCAGTTTATCCCTGCTAGGAAAGGGAAAGAAGGTCATTAATCCTTGACTGTATTTATGTGCATAGTACTGCACAATAATAATGCAAGCCTGCTCACCATTATTGTAACATTGCTAATTGGGAGGAGTTCAGCAGACGTGTCTGGTATTCTCTGAGGTCCAGCTGCTATCCAATTTCCAGCAGAGTTTGCTGAGAAACATGAAGGTCAAGTAACTTCCCCAAGGTTACACCATAAATGGCTCAGCTGGGATTAGGACCCAGATTGGCCTTGCTCCTAATCTTTTGCCTAATTAATGACTGTAGTCTCTCTCTGCAAATACCAAACAGGTTCATCTCTGTAGTTTCACCAGCAAAAGTTTCACCAGCTGTGGGCAAACTCACTTAATTTGGGGGAATAGATTTCATGAGAAGGGAAATAATGAAATAGCATTAGCAAAGCTACCTGGTAACTGAAATGGAAAACAATTAGGACTGGGTTTTGTCTGTGGGAGATATTATTGTAATGGCTGTGTTGTACTTCTCTTCTTGATCTCTTATGTCTCAAAACCGTGCACATGCGGCCACTCTCCCTTCAACTGTCAGTATGGATGCTATTGAGAGCATGACGTTTGCTGAAATTTTTGGACTCTGTATTTATTTACCTTTATTATAACTCAAGGAAATTGGCTGACTGGAAATGCAGAAACAGTAACAAGGTGGCTGTCACATGGGTTATTTGTCCTTCTGTAAAACTCTCTGTGATGCAAATACTGCAGCATTTTGGACACAAAACTGTTATAATGCAGTTGTTTTACTCATCTCTTGTATGGGATGGAGTACTCTAAGAGGAAAATCAGCAACCAGAGTTTTAGGTAGGATGAAGAAACCCCCTGATTTTCTTGATCTCTAACTGAAACCCATGGTCAGTATTATGGAGCATGAAAGAGTTTAGAGTGCCAGCTGGTTTTAATTAAAGGCTTAGTTTCTCCAGCATAAAGACACTTAATTACAAACCAATGAATGTGTTCACACCAGCAGTCTGACTGTTTCTGTAAATAGGAATGGGTACAATGTACAGGTCTGGAGAACTGCTTGGAAAGCCTTGTGGGGCACAGAACTAAAATAACAGCCAGCACATCTCACATGGATTAAAAGCCAGAAAAACAAAAATGTCATTATTTAGGCTGTTGCTAAACTACATCATCACAGCGTAACTGATCTCCTGCCATTAGGCAGTGAAATCCAAAGCCACAGAGCACAATTAAAAGGCAACCTGACACCTGCAGTCTCCAATACACCTTTTGAAATAGGTAGAAAGAAAATATGCATCTCATCAAGGGGTTGAGGATGGTATATGAAGGATTATCCATGGTAGGTTCCTACTTCAAAGTTAGTCCAGTACTATATAGCCTGGATTCTTACATAAAGGGAGTTCAATCTCTATCTCCACTCTTCAAAAGTTACTACTTGATATTAGTAATCTCAGCAAAAGTGCCAAAGATGAATGAATATGGAAGTGGGACTCATTTGCAGTGTGATTACAGATGATTAAATGCAATTACATAGTTGTGGGGCTATGCAGAGAAACCCTCTTATGCTGCTGCCTTTGTCAGAGCTGGAATGCAGCAGAGGATCTGCTAGCCTAACACTCAAGATGCAAGATGATACAAAATTTAAGAATTGAAAACTATATTAAACCAACAGATTGCTAGATTTTTGCCTAAGAATAATTTAAAATCAATTTGAAACCTTGTAGGCAGCCAATGAAACAGAACAAAACTAAAACTGGTAAAGATTTCTGCCAATGTCTAACTTGATACCACGATGAGACATTTTCAAGGCAATTTCTAGAAGATCCAGATAAAATTCAATGTGTGGTGATACAAAAAAGTACAAAGGTATGTGAGGAGAAGCATTTAGTTTCTCATTATATTCAAGGTTGGTACGTATTTTATTCGGAGCGGTTTATCCGAGTGACTGGCATGGAAGTTATTGTTCAAGCAGCAGAGGGTAAACAAGTCCTGTCCTATTATGCATGGAAATATTTCTGCAATTTCCACAGAAGTCAACAGGAAGCAAACATTCATATCATATCATAGAAGTTGTTTACTTCTCCCATTTGAATTTGGTGTGAAGTGTATGTGTGTATCTCTGGTTAAAATGCAGAAAGTCCTGTCAATATTCATGAGAAAAATATGTTGTATGAGAAATGCCACCTAGTTCTGGAAAAAGAAACTCAAGAATTTCCTAACTGATATCAAAGAATGTACAAAGCTGTTGGTCTGTTGAGAAAAACAAACAAATAAATAATTAATTCTTTAGAACCCTCATGAATGCACAACTTCACTCTAACTGATGGATACACTGAAGCAGAAAGGATAAACAGCCTGACCCGAAGTGTGCAGGTGTGGACATGTGCATCTAGATGGTAAAAACTCATGAGAGGGTTCTACTGACAGATTCTCATAACTGTTAGAAATGCAAAAATGGACAGAAGTTATAGTGTTATAAAATATATAATGCCATGTCTTATGTTATGGCATAGAACAACTTGTTGGTTTAGATATTTCTGTTTATCTGCGCCTTCCAAAAGGGAAATTAGCACCCGCCTTGCTAAAGAACATCAGCCCAGTATTCAGGATGTATTTTGCAATGTTGCATCAGGACAGTATGTGCAATGGTGTGTGGTTTCCAGTTTGTTTGCTACCAAGAGTAAAATCTTCTCCATTTTGAGAAAGGCTTGAGATTAATCTTGCTTTCTTAGCATTTATGTGCACTAACAGATTATTGGAGTTTGCTTTGATTCCAACTTTTCTGGGTTTGCCAGCCTCTCTTGTCTCATCCGGGCAATTGTGATCCAGCTCACTGCTCACAGGTTACTTCACTACCGATGAAAAGTGTTGGGATCATGACTATCTGATGATGAAGAAGATGCTCGTGTGACTCGAGGCACCCTGCTAGGTCAGCTGTCACTGAAAGCTGTGAAGTCAAGATATCTCCCACAGTCAGCTCAGGCACCTCTTTCTTAGTCATCGGGCCATAACTAGTTTTCCAAAGGATAATGGCCTCTCAGACATTGGTATAGCCTGTCTCAGTGTATGCGAAATAGGGCTGGATACTCTGGGAAGCTTAATGCCTTTTAGTTATAACTGTGCTCTAGAATCTTACTCCTGAGTGTTACTTTCATTCTAAAATCCTGATCCAATTTTCTGCTTTCTAGACCTTGTCTTAGTTCCTCCTACTGAGTGCTAGATCCTAATCCTGCCCTTCATTTGTTCAGCCTTGGTTCCTAGATCTTGCCTCTTTCATTTCCAGTTCCGGTTTCAGCTTTAAATTAGCTTGCCTGAACTTGTTTCCACATGGACTGCTCATGATGTTGAAGACACTTGCAAACATTGAGACTAAAATTATGAGCCAAATCTGATCTTCACTTAACCATGCGAACTTTAGTTTTCATGAGATTAAAACATTTTCCAAGGACAGTGACATTACTATAGTCTAATCAAAAAATAAGATCTGTAGAAATTCTAGTTCAAGCTACTTATGAAGGTGAATCACATCTTTCAGCAGATTATCAGTAATTGATTTACATGTGGTAGAACCATAAATAGAGTGATAAACTTTTAAAAAATTTTGTTTACACATTTCTAAGAGTGCTTCTTCCTTTTGCTGTCTGGCAACACTCCTCCGTTCCCAAATTATAACAATTAAAAAGTCTCTTACTCATTTCACATATTGTAAAAGCAGGGAGATGCTTTTTCCACAAGTTTCCAAAGAAGACTCACTAAGTTCCTAGGAATGTTTTCTCACTTGTACAACAGACCCTTTGTATGCAAGTGATCAGAAACTGTACTTGAAAAAGCTATGCTGAGAATAAAAGTATGTAGGATATTCATTATAACAGGGCCTCTTAACTGGATGTGTCCATCTGGGGGCTGTATTAAAATTATTAACAGAGGGAACTGATGTACAGAGTCTGTTTAGCAGAGCATCTTTTGGCCAAAAGCAGATTCCAACAAAGCTGTAGAAGAGGATGACAAATGCTGCTATTTCCCCAGCTGGCTTGAGAAGCTTACTGTCATCAAATTTTGGCATGGTTCTATTTCAGCCTTCTTTCTGTAGAAAGAGAAACTAATTAAAATTCTTGTTAGATTCAATGCTGTAGTTGTTTTAATTTGAACTTTTATTCCTGAAGTTTTAACAGTTATGGTTTAGATAGCTCCAAGACTGATTTGTGCCATGAAATCCACAAAGAAAACGAAATTGTTGTCTTCTTTCATTGTTGCAATATTGCTCTAGATGTGCAGGTGAAGATATGAAAAGAGTTCATAGATGTTCTGATATTAATAATGATACCTTTAGCTGTCATCATTAAGGCTGTTATAAGATATATCTTGAAAAGGAAGCCTTAGCATTATGTTTTCCTGCTGTTTTGACCTAAACAAAAGTAGGCTATTTATCATAAGAAATACAGAGTCAAAATTACAGTGACATATGTCACTGACAGTGACATACAGGCAACCATGCATTGCTAGATACTTCATTGTCAAAACCAATAATGTAGTGTTCTTATTTTCACGGTGTACTGATGTTTCATCTTAGAATTATGAAGCTTCTCTTACAGCCCTACAGCTCACTCATATGAGCATTGTTTGAAGTACACTGTACTTTGTGAAAGAAATGAGCTCTGTCTAGCCAATGTATTATTTATTCTAGCGACAAGCACAGTTTGGAGATTTTTGTAAGCAGATCAGTGCAAAATACTAGACTTGAAGAATGAACTCAAAGGCCCCACCAAAAGGCTTTTATGTAAGAATTCATCAGTAAAATGTTTAATACAGAAAGTCAAGTTAGCACCTTTAAAGAGTGAAGTGGCATGGAACAGAAAAGAATGGATGTATTTTCTTTGAACCCTCCATTTGTACTGGGTTGTTTACCTGTAAGATTACACTTTCTGTTTACAGACATTACAAGAATTTGAAACGACCACCTAGCAGTAAGATTACTCTTGACTCAGACTTAATTGTTACTATCACAAACAATATTTTCTAAATCCTGTGAACCTGATATTCTTAAAAAGAAATAGAATTATTTCTTGCTTATCATTGAAAGACTCTGCTTCTGGGTAGTTTGGCTACAAGCCTAAATATAACCTGTCATTTCCTAAACATAATTTTCCTACATCTGAGTATGTTTAGCCCCAGGTTCCTTCCTCCATGAATTTCCAGCCTCTACTACCTGTGAAATTGCTCTCTGAGTTGTACCATGAAGACAGGCATATTTTTTTATACACTTTTCATGGACATATTCAGAACTTGCTGTCTTCTGGAGAAATAGATAATCATTGCAGCTGTTCTGACGATACTGAGTAGCAGCTGTAGCTGCCAAGCAGTACATAAGAATGTGGTTTATAATCTCATTACATACAAGTCAGGAAAGAAGTATCAATTAATTATATTTTATAAAGTATATATTTAATATATTTATTAAATGATGAAATAGAAAAATGCATGAGATTAAGTTTTATTTACTGTCACTAAAAGCCACAAAGTGATTCAGAATTTCATCTGCTATAATTATGGAATGATTTAGCCCACATCATAAGAAAAACTATCAGAAACAGGAACTCTTCCAGAAAACCTGTACAGCCAATAGATGAGCACTCAGAATTTCAAACCACTGGAGAAAAAACAAAATGAATTTGCATCTGTGAGAACAGACTTGTGGAGGTTTCTGCATTAACACTCTTCTTTATGAAATATGTGCGAAAGACTGTCAAATTGTCTCAGAAGTGTCAGCAGAAAAGATTATAGAACAAAACGAACAGTAGCAGAGTCAGTATGATCACAGCTAGGAGTTTTAGTGCAATAAAGAATGAGATGGCTGCATGATTATGTCTGAGATGTAATTTTTTACTTAAAAGTGATGTTTTAAGTGAAAGAGTAGAAGGCATATGGGACACCAATTTTTACAGGATTTATGAGTTAAATGAAAGAGCTATTTACTATTAACTCTTATGTCTTTACAGAACAATGTCATAGAAACACTAAACAAAAGCATGGAATACATGAATATCTTGATTTATTGTATAGTATTTTGTAAATTTTATTAGTTGAAATTCATGTTTGATTGAACAAAAAATGTGAGAGAACCAAGACTAAAAGTTGCCATAGATCAAAAAACCTTTTGAGATTTGGCTATCGCAAACACCAACACGCTGAATAATCACAAATGTGAAAATCTAACTGAAACTATGTTTTCACTTTAAGCCAGGTATTCCCACTTTTTTGTAACTCAAATATGGAACAGATTATGAAATAAATTGTTCCAATACATCCTGCTACCCACAAATAAATTTGATATCTAAAGGAAACCAGGGATGTAGTACTCCTGTTGTTTATGAAACAGGCATATACAGAGGAAAGCATTAAATTCTCAATTTTAAAACATCATAAATATAGAACTAATAGCAACAATTAAAAAAATTACATTATAAAATCTACTTATTTGCACCTAATTGCCCTACCAGTTCATAGCAGACTAATGCTAATGAGACATGTAGTGTGAAGCCCTGCCATTGTTTCTAGTTCAGATGCACAGAATAATGTGATGTAATGCACACTGGGACAGTAAAAATTCCCTTAAAGCTTCCAGAATACTACACAGCTTACATATTTTTTTGGACACAATAGCCAATGCTCAGCAAAAAAAACCCCACCAAACCCAAAACCCACCAAACCCAAAACTAACTGCAGATGTCAGAGCAATTTTTTTTTGGTGAAAAGTAAAAACTGTTGTGGGATATTGTGTTTTACAGAACACAGACTGTCTTGTGATTGAACATCATTTTTGCAGGATGTCCCAAAGAAAAGTGGACCAAATTCAATTTAGCTCCCGAAAAAGAGTGAAGGACTAGAATATTACATGGATTCAGTCCTTGCTTTGAAGAATTTGGAAATTTAACAGAAATCATGTTCTAGGGATAAAAGTACTTGAAAATATGTGAGTTTGCTCATGTCACAATTCATGCCACATGAGGTTCAGCTGCCAACATCAGGATAATTCCTGGACCACTTGAGAAGGCTTTGGTCCTCCTTGGATTTCCTTGATGGCTTTCAGTGTACTTCATACTCTGAGCATGGTAAAAAGGCTTTTTTTTTGCCTCCTTTGGTCCTTCCTTCAGTAGTAAGGCAGCCTCTCACGTTGTAGTTTATAAGGGGTTCCTGTTATTCCTGCACATGGGAAGTTGTAGACTATTGCTATTACTGAGAAATTTTTGGGAGCATTTTTGTGGATACTTACTCTGGTGAATAATGGGCTCTTTCATTAATTTTGGGAGAAACTACTATACAATGTCAATGTTTTTGGTGGGGTTGCCCATTGCTGTAGTTTTTTATTGGATTGCTACCTTTTTCCTCCCATATATTCCTACAAGATCTTAATCCCAGTAGAAATTTATTGTTAAGTGGTGTGTTTTGATGTAATCTTTTTTGATTACATCTTTTTTGATTCCTTGAGCAATGAAGAATCTCAATGAATATGATAAGAAAGGCATCAGCCTTTCTTCTTCCTGTCTTATTTCCTGTTGGTGTTATTACACACAGGTTTTTTTCTGTCTTGTGCTTGGCACTCATATGTGTTCTAAATTTGAATTACAAAGTAATAAAATACACATAAAATATTTATTCCCATCTTACATGTAAATTTTTTGGGCTTAATAGCTGATGATGTATATTTTAATTTTGCATTAGGAATACTGGCATTCTAACACAAATTCGATACTGTAGCTGCTCGTTAGACTGATAATTTTCATGGATCATTCTTTTCTGTTATCCTTTCTGACTTTAGGGTTTCAGACAGAACTATGCTGTTTTCCTTTCTTTTTCTCCAGTTGTAGTTAAGTTTTCAGATTCTCTGAAACCCTATGGATATGTACATACCATCCCCCCTTTCTACTTAGAAAAATGTAATGAATTAGAAACCAGAAGAATATATTTCTCTGCTGGCTTTTGGCACAGATTGATCCATTTGGGTATAGTAGAACCATCAATGATATAATTCTTTCCTTGAAGATATTCTTTAGTGCCAAGTAACCCACCCCAAAATGGCTTCTATTAATTTTCGTTTACAGTCTAGGACACAAGGGTAATAAATGACATCAGTTGAAACAAGAAATTAAAGATACGTTCATGTTTAAAGTACTCTTAGTATACACATGCACGCTCAAAGACATCAGCACTCCTGGTTCTCATATTTAGTCATGAGTAAATATTGCACTTATTACACTTCGTTGCAACTAGTAATATGTCACAAGTTTTGTGGAGAAAAGTTCAGCTGAATTGCTTGGCTAAATTGTTCATTAGATAGGTTTCACAATGAAAAAATCTCAAGCTTTCTCCTCTTTGCTTTTGATTTTTGATCACTGTTTCCTAAGTGGAGAGAGGATTTCCTTTTCAATGACCTCTTCATTCACAATTCATCTTTACAGTCTATTTCTGTCATGGGCCTTCGCCCTTGTCTGGCCATGGTGCAGCAGAATCTCATACTTCTCACATGCCTTCATACTCCTTGGTGAACTTATTCCGGGTGGTCTTCCATGTGCATTAAACTCAGCACAAACATGAAGAGCACGCTCCTACCAACAAGCACTGTTTATGCCACTCCGAAGCAGAAATGATAATGTGTCTCTAACAAGACAAGCACTTTGCAGTGATTATCAGCTTTGATTTTTGTGTTATTTTGAGCATATTAAAACAAATTAATTGATCTAACGCACATATATTGTCCTAGATGCTTTAACTGCTGACATCTTCTACAGACAGACCTTATTGCGGTATCCTGCAGTGGTAGGGACAAAAAGAGAGATCCAACAGGCAGGAATTGTGCAGCAAGATTCATTAATTTAATTATTTTACAACTCTTTTATAGACTTTTTTCTTCATTGGTCAAAGGATCAGCCACCCTTTGGGGTGACTGGCTAAAATCCTAAAACATCCATTTGTCAAAATATTTTTCTACTGTACTATAAACAAAGCTTTGAAAGGTCGCAGGTGTTCATAGATTATATAACTCTACTAATATCTTCCATGAGAGAGAAAAATATCTCAAGGGACTGAAAAAAAGCAAGAAAAATTATTGCTAGCACCATATTGTATCCACAGTATATTGTGTCTATTGCTGTCTATGCAGGTGAGCGAACCCATGTCTGGAGTGCGCCACAAACAGCCCGGGCCAGGCCTTTGCTTGTGAGCCTTTTGTGAGGGGCAGCAGCTCTCCATGCCCAGTGCCATTGGCGGCCATTGGCCCAAACACGCCCTTGCGTGCCACTGAAGGTAACAGCGGGTGGAGCTGCCTGGCCGTTCCCATGGCCGTGCCATGTGCCTACCTCCAGACAGAGGAGGAGACAGCGGACGGGAACGAGGACGAGAAGGACGAAGGCACGTGAGCCCGCCGGTGCCGCTCCGCAACACCCCCACCCCGCGCGCCTTGAGCCTCGTCGGCCGCCGTCCACCCATCCCTCAGGTGAACGCGTATCCCTCCGCCGCGGCCGCCCCTCGGCCGGGCTCGCACCCGGCAGTCCCCGGATGGAAACTGTGATGGCGGCCGGCAGCACCTCGCCGGGCGGTGGCGGTACCCGAGGTAACTTCGCGGAGGGCGTTGGGCGGGCAGCGGGAGGGCTCCGCGTGGAGCGGGAGGGACAGCCCGGCGCGGCTCGCAGCGGAGCGGAGCGGGTAGAGAGCGCGAGCGGCTGCGGCGGTGCTCCGTGGCGAGGGTGAGACATTAAATAGTTCGCGCCCGGCGGCCCCGCGAGGTTCGCGGGGTAGCCGGGGCTGGGGTCGGGGGGGCCCGCGGGGCGCGCCCGGGGCGGCGGGACCGGGCAAAAATGGCCTCGTGTACCGCTGCCGGAGCGGTCGTGGGACCGTATCCCTCCGCCGGGCTGCGCGCCGAGAGTCGCGGCCGCCCCGGGGCCGTGCGGGCGCCTCCGGCGGGCGGGGACGGCGCTGCCGCGGGGCTCCCGAGGAGGAGCCGGGGCGGGACGCGCCTGGCTCGCCCCTACCCCGATGTTGAGCAGCGCCCGCTGCTGTGTCTGCGGAACCCGTGGCGCAACCTTGAGGCGGTGGCAGCTCGGGGGCTCCGTCGTCCGCTGGCCCGCGCTTTGTCCCGGCGCTTATCGGTCTCCGCAGCCCCTGCCCGGCTCCCAGCCAGCCCCGGCAGCGTCCGCGGCCCCGCTGCTCCCCCGGCAGCCCCGGGCGGGCGGAGGCAGAGTCAGCCCGCATGTGGGCTGGCGCTGGTCGCGTGTCGGCGCCGCGTTTAGCTGTTGTGTTCGTAAATGGCAGGTTCGCCCTGTGGCATGGGCTGTCCATGTGTGTGAGCTCTGAGAGTGCGTCGGTGGTTTATTTTCATTTATTTTTACAAAAGCACCGTTGTGCTGGTCAGGTTGTATCTGACTGCTCCAGCTCTATGGGTTTCTTAAGATCTAGTTCTGGAAGTTCCTGCATGTGTCCAGGTCTTGGAACCACTCTAAATTTGCAGGCATGTAGAATGGGACTAGTCACGGGATGTACTTCAGTATAATTTTATTTATTTAGTAAAATTTGAATAAGTCTAAATTTTTTCAGAGATTTTGAAAATACTGCTTGCCGGGATACCTGTTTTGAATTTAGTTCTAAATGGCAAAACTGTAAAAGCTACCTAATTTAGCAGTGTCTAACTCCTATCTGTAATTTCTCACTGGATCAAAATATATGGCTAAAACTTTCTCTCTGTACTTTCTTTAAACAAAATATGGACATATTGCAGCGTTTTTGGGGGAAGAAAATTGTGGCTGAGAGCCTCAAGTGGTTACTTACTCTTGTTCTTAGTGGTTTGGGGGTTTTTTGAATGAGAGTTAACTGTGGCACGTGCTTACGTATTTTCAATGTTTGTACTCACTATATCTGCATTTAAATCTACTTACTTGTTTCAGATACTGTGAATGTAATATTCTGCCTCCTTTCAAGGCTTTTGCAGAACTTTCTAGAAACTTATAATTAGGCCTTTGCCATTTAAATTTTTACTTAAGAAAAGATAAGTGCCTTTTGAGTTCAAGTTAAAATTGGATGGACAGACATACCAGTCAATCTTTTCTATGCTGTTTTTAAGTTAATGTGTTTGTGCTTCCCAGTTATGAATGCTTGAGATGTAGTGGCAAAGCAAAGGTAAAATAGGCGTTGTTATATTGTGTATATATATGATATTTATATTGCATTCTTTGGGAGAGAAGATAGTTCATATTTTTGTCTTCAATGTATTAAAAATCCACATAGTGTGAATTTGTGAGGGATTTGTGCTTTTCAGCTTATTCTTTCAGTTATGCTTATATTTACACTATTTAAAATACTTTTCCTTTTGTTTCCAGAACTTTTTTTAGTATTCCTCCTGACTGTGGCCTTTTCTGAGTCTTGCATACTTACCTCTTCTGTGTGTGTGGAAAAAACCCAGATGCTGAAGAATTGAAGTCAAGTATTTTTTTAGCACGTAAGTCAGACTTCTTTGAAAATATACATTTAAAGATTCCTGTGGATTTTTTTTAATGGTTGTTTTGAATAAATATTTTTATTTGTCATGCTGCAGGTGCTTGTTGATAGTTGCTACCCAGAAATAACAAAATTAAGTTGTAATTTATTAGGTTAATTAATTAAACGAGATCTTAGATCGGGACTCTTTGCCAAATGTAAATGTTGCCCAGTTGAGGACCGCACTGGCCTGGTATTGAGAGCCTGGGCCTTGTTCTCTGCAGCGCTTTATCCACTTCTGATTTCTATAGTTTTAACTGTAAACATTCTTCAGGTTTCAGTGTCTGACAGTGTAACATTTTAATCTGAAGGATGGGAAGCTACCATCACGATGGTGTATTGCATCATGCAACCTGTAATCTTTGTGTTGCATCTGTGTATTAAAAAAGTTGTTCAAGCAAACAAATCTAGGTCATTTTTAGTTACTTATTCTTTATGTGGAAGTTCAGCTTGCTTCTATTCAAATAAGGGATATACCACTGGCAAGAGAATGCATTTTAATGCAGTACTCTTTCAGTGGAAATGGAGTGCAAATGCACATGAGTTGTTCTCTTCTCCAGGCTCAAAGTAGGGTAATATGCCACCTATTAATCTTCCATGTGGAAGATGGGGAATGTGTCATTGAATTAAAAGAAAAATAAAAATCCTGTACCCAAAGTGTTTCCATTTGGAGAGACTCCAAGGAGGGAGTGTATGTCTCTGTGCTTTGTTGTTTTGGGGTTTTTTTTTGAGTGTCAGATGTATAGTTGAAGTCTTGCAGTCTCTTCTCATATCTGGAGGACACAGTTCAGTGAATTTACTTGATATAAGAGTCTGTGTATGGTGTTGAAGTCTGTTGTGTTTATTATTTTCAAGAATTGTGCAGAAGTGCTAATATCTTCTCCAAAGGAATGCACTAAAGCATGTGCTTAAAAAGTGTTTTACTTTTCTTGCTACACGATACAAGAACATGAACTTGAAAATTTTTCAGTCTCCATTTTCTTTGTCAGGTATTTGCATGTCTAATGCTAGATACTTCCTTCTCCCAGGACTGTGGGAAAATACTTGAAAGACCTTAGGGCTAATGCTTATGATGGCTTGGGGTTCTAGAAGCAGCCCTTGCGCTTAGTCACAGTGAGGGAGAGGATGTGATCGTTCTTTCAGTTTGAATGTGAATAAATAAGATGATCTCATGAGTTCCAAGTCTGTGTTGCTTCAGGGTGAGCACGAGAGTAGGGGAGAGAGAATCACTGATCAAATTTCAACTAACAATTTACTAACTTTTGTTAGGAAAGACGAAAGTGACTTTGTGACTTCTGTGGAAAAAGTTTGTAGTAAAAAGTGTTATACTAGTGAAGAAACAGTTCTTCTTTTCTATTCTGAAAAGTTGCTTTTTCTGAAAAGTGTTAATTTTGCTGCTGTTTCAATTCTGCTGATTTCTGTGTCGACATTCTGTGCAGGAGTGTTGTTCAAACATAGACTTGAGCTGCTATAAATTGTTGGTGCAGCCTGTTATGGAAACACTGACATGAAGTCTGTAGCGAGACAGTGATGCTGACCATAACTATTTGAGCCTTTTAATCCATAGAGGAGTACTGTTGTCAGTCATGCCCTGAAAATATTAACATGTACCCAGGAACATGCAATGAGAAACCTGAGAACTTTTGTCGGTTGACTACTTCAGACTCGTGTGGTACTAAAGGTAGGCATGTGAAAAATCCATTGTAGGTCAGTGTCATTGGTTTTTTGGTGTTGGTAAAGGTCATGTCTCCTTTAGTAAAGTAGATCTTTTGTCACATTCTGATTTTACTTTCTTTCCTTTTTGAGCACAATGGTTACTAGTAGAGTAGCAGACTTGAGTAATAAAAGCATCAAATCCTGCAGATTTGGACTTGTTTCTAGTACTTCACTTAGGTTCAGTTAGTGACCCATGTCACAAAGGAGTGTTTTTATTTGCTTGAAATCTCAAATGAGTAATAAACACTGGCTTCATTTAAAAAAAGTAGGTCTTGGGATTTCTTATGCTCACAGGGTGAGAGAAACCCAAAATTTGATGACATGTATCTTTCAGTAGATGTTGTTCTTTAAAACTTACTTTTCAAGTTTTATATTTTTTTTTGAAAAAAGCCCAAACAACAAACCAGCAAACACCCCCAACACAAGCAAGCAAGCAAACAAAGGTACAGTGTAATAGCTTTTTTTTGGCCTCCTCCTTTTACTTTTCCCCCTCGAGTGCTGTCATAAAAATTAATAACTTCAAAGATTGGTATATATTTGTTAATGAATTGTAATAACTGTTCTAATTGCATTCGTTTTAAAAGTAGTATTTGCTTTGTTTTGTTTTTTAATTTCAGGAGACTGAAATGGGGAAGTTGTAGAGCTTTGAGAATAACTCGGTGCAGTTGTCTCATTTGCTGCTGGAAGTAAGACTAAATCGCAAGAATTCACGTAAAGAAAAGCAAAACCTAAAATCATGTCATCTGAACAGGAACACTTTTTTTGTGGTAAAAAGCAAATCAGTTTCTTAAGACACAATGCTATGAAGAATTTTTCTACAGACATTACTTTGAAAAAAGAACTGGTGAGTGCTCCTTTAAGTATGACAATTCAACCAGCAATTTTAGATGTCAATCCCACTTGTGGACTAAAAAATGTGAAAATTGAATTGCCCAAGGTGAACATTCCAAATGAAGTATTAATGAAACATGAAGTTGATAGGTTCAGAAAACTCTTTCAGTGTAAGCAGCAAACTGCAAGGAAGTCCTTAAGTCTAGAGAAGATAAGCGGAAGCAATGCCAATTGTTCAGAGGGAAGCCACTTGCAAATTATACCAGAAGTGCAATTTGAAGAAGGGTTGAAAACTGCAGCAAAGATACTGAATTTCACTTGTACAAAGTGTAAGGATAACATTAGATACAGCCCAAATGACCTACAGAAACATTTTCAGCTGTTACACTATGGTGAGTTGCCTTTGTATCCTTGTGAGATGTGCAGCTTCTCAGCTAATGACTTTCAGTCACTTAAACAGCACAGACACATCCATCGTGGCACTTTAGTAAAATGTGAGCTCTGTAATGATGAACAGATATACACTTTGTTGGCTTTGACAAAACACTTCATATCAAAGCACTGTGTAAATGGATGCTTCCAGTGTGAAAAGTGTGGGTTTTCTACCCATGATGTGGGTACATTTGTTCAGCACATTCACAAACATAAAGAGATTGCCTATAAATGTGGAAAATGCCATCAAGAAAACTTTACAGAAGAGGAGCTCCAAAATCATCTTCTTGTTCATACCAATATGTTTTCTTTTGGTTGTCCTTATTGCAGTTACAGCACATCACGGAAAGATTATCTTTTAAAACACATCATAGGTTTACACAGAGACCACTTAATTGCAAAAGAAAAACTGGAAAAGGATAAATACGAAAAAAGAATAGTAAAGACTCCAGCAGGACTGAAGCTTGTGTTAAGAAGGTATAAAATGGGAGCATCAAAAAAAGCACTCTGGAGATGGAAGAAAATAAACAGTGGAAGTGACAGTGCCGGAGAAGAAAATACACAAGTGCTAAGAAGTGTAAATAAAATTCAGACAAATGCTGAGGAGCTGAACCAGCGTATGAGAGATGTGGAAGCAAATGAAGAGAATGATCAAATTAAATACACAGAAAAGCGTCATTTCATGGGTGGAATGCTCTCTGCTACTACTGCACAATACAATAAGGCAGATGATGGAACAAGTTATGGCCTGGGATTATTGAAAAATGCCGTTCATGGGCCAACAGTATTGATGGTTAAAAACAATAAAATATCTGTTCCAGCAAATTACAGTGCTAAATTTATGGGCTTTAAAATGGTAGATGGAAAACAACATATTGTTATAAAATTACTACCTACAAGTAAGCAAAATGAATATTTGTTGGGTCAGAAACTTGATCCTGTTAAAGATGGTTCTACAACTCCTTTGCTACAGACTGCTGATTCCTGTGGCTTTTCTTCAGGTGCTATACCACATGTAACTGATCAGTCAACGTTAAAGAACAATTATGTTCATCCATTAACCTCCCCTCCGTTTTCTTGTCCTGCTCGTCATTCAGGAAAAACAAAAGTGGAAAAACAAAATAACTCCATATTGTATGGGAGGAGTGTTTCTGAAACTGCAGCACCTTCTAATATAGCTGTAGGAAGAAGTCCAAATTACTTGCCAGAGAAACTGGACTCAACTGTACCTCCACATGAAGAGGTAACAAAAGTTGGAACTCAAAGTAGTATCTCACGGGGCAGCTTTAGTCCTTCAAGTCGTCCTCAGGTATTACCAACCGCTATTACAAATACTGTTCATTATGACCCTATGAAAATGCCCTTCTTTCCTGAACTGAAAATGCAAAATGGTGGCCTGAATAATAGTAATGGAGCTAATAATCTCTATTATTCAACTTCGGCGGATGCATCTAATGAAGGGTTGTTGTCTTTTCACAACTATTCCAAAATGGACTCTTTGGATAATCCATGTAGCATTTGGACATCAACAGATGACAAATACAAAGAATTTAGCAAAACAGGTTCTTTTCAAAACAGTAGAAATGAATCTGCATCTTCATATTCAGAATCGATGAAAGGCTTAAAAGCAGAGAAAATTGTGTCAGCCCAATCAAATATTAATAAAACTTATGAACACATAAACACTAAGAATAACTCTGTGTCTTTTAAAAGCCAATCTAAATGTGGTGTTGACAGCAAGTGTTCTACAGAGGACAAGCTTAATGGCCAGCAGTATTTGGACACTTACATAGATCAAGGCTTTCAGAACGTAGCTGAGAAATTCCAGGAAAATGCCTCTGATTGTGTTAACTCTTTTTTAATGCCTAAAATCACATCTGTTTTCTCATTGCAAAGTGAACAGGCAGCTAATTATTTGTCGCCTGAGATAAACCAGTTACTGCAAGATGTGTTAAAAGTAGAAACAACTTCTCAGCAAGAGTCCTACAGCAAGACGAATAACTGTGTAAAACTTCATTCTGATAATCTGCTTTCTGGTCCTGAGACCAGGAATGCAGCCTGTGTGCATTTAAAAAGCTCTGCAACTGCGTGTGGTTTTCAGAGGCCTCCTTCTAATGTAGACTTCAATTTATATAAGAGAGAGTTGAATACAAGATGTAGCACAAATGAAGGTACATGTTGTGGGAGAGAAAGACAGACACCCAAAACATCATTTGATTCACAGGATGTGGACAAATTATCAAGAACTCCAGGTGTTGGTACGTTGCTAAAAACTCAAACAGATGAGTTTACACAGCAGTTAGTAAAAGATGAAGTACTGTCTGCAGCTCAAAATCCTAGCAGCTTTTCACCAGTTTTGCCTGTTCTTCAGGAACAGAAGAAAGCCCTTTTTGTTCAGTCCCTTCCATCACGATTTTTTGTTCCTTTCCACCTTTCTAACCGGTCTAGACAGCAGGTGGTTTCAGGAAAATCTCTTCCATCAACCAGTTCATCAGATGGGCATGTGACTAAAGGTGTACCTGCATCTTTTGTTTCAAATAAAGGACCTGGAATGGTTCTGACTTTTAGTGGGGAAGTTGGAGCAGTTACAAATACCGCTAATGATTGTTCTCAGGTTTTAGGGGGAATTGCATCCAGAGAATTTGGGAAAAAAACCATATCAACTTCAGAAGTGAAGGGGGAAAATGACAGTTTTGGAAGTAAAAGAAGTTCCTGTAATGGGGAAGTATGTAGTACAGTAAATGACTCGTTGAATAGTATGCTATTCAAAGCACCTCTTTCAATTCCAAGCTCGTCAGAGTTATCTGTGAAAGCAACTTCTTCTGTGAAGGTGTTACCAGAGCACCAGGATGCTGTTCTTGGTTCTTTGGAGTCAGTAAAGCAACAGGAAATTAAACAGGAACAACATGTTTATGCACTTTCACCTGATGGACAGCAGGGAGTTTTTCTCAAATGTATGACACCAAACAAGCCTGTAGTTCACAAACCAATTCTTTTTCAGGATAATGCTCATCAAAATTGTCAACCAAAGAAAACTGGAGCCATGCAACAACAGCTTTTGCTGAAAATAAAGACTCCTACTTCAGATACACTGTCTGATACCACTCAGTCAGTAAGCAACTTGGTGCCCTCACTACAGGTGGATAACTTGCAGTTCCTTACTCCTGCACTAGCACAGAAACAAACTAATCTTAGTTTTAATGATGCCTTAAACTTACCAGGTGGGTTAATGCCAGCAAATGCCTCTTTGGCAAGCTCTAATCCAGCATGTTGTGTTCCTCCTGTAGAACCTGTGTATTCTGCTAAATCTGCAGGGACACAGTTGCAAAAATGTTCTATTGAGAGTATGCAAGTAATAACTGCTAACAAGAGGAATAACTTTGGTTGTCAGAAATCCACATGGAGCAACCAAAACAGAACTGCAAAAGTAAAACCTAGTTTAAAACAAGCTGGGTCTAAAACTTCAGGAACTGTGGGTGTGCAAAGAAACAAGAATTTCAAACGTAAAAGGAAGGCTAGTTGCCCAGAACCTCCTAGAAAGAAAGTAGTGTTGCACAGGAAGTGTAAGGAAAAGAGTCAGGCTGAAATTGTTAGTGAGTCAGGTAGCCCTTACAAATCAAGGGCATCAAAAAAAACTGTAAGGACTTTGAAATTACTCCCTTTTAATTCTAACCAGCTTGTAAAATGCCCCCGGAGAAATCAACCAGTTGTTGTGCTTAATCATCCTGATGCAGATGTTCCAGAAGTTGTAAATGTAATGAAAACCATTGCTAAATTTAAGGGACATGTTCTTAAGGTTTTACTGTCAAAAAGAACTGTTGAAGCTCTTCTGAAGCCAGAGTTCTGCAATCCTTTGGATGTAACTACTGATGATTTTTCTCAAAAAAGGTACAGGACAGTAAAACCCATTAGCCCTGTGAAAGAAAGATTTGTCTTAAAATTGACACTGAAAAAGACCAGCAAAAACAATTACCAGATTGTGAAAACTACCTCTGATAATACCTTGAAAGCTAAGTTTAGCTGCTGGTTTTGTGGCAGAATATTTGACAATCAGGATACTTGGGTAGGACATGGACAGAGGCATCTGATGGAGGCTACTCGAGATTGGAATTCATTAATGGAACGATGACCAGTGAAGAAAATCAGTATCATTCATTAAAGTTTAAAAAAAGAAAATTAGTTGAATTAGGATACACAAGTTATTCTGTTTTGTATGTCAGTATTGTAACTGAGGTTGAAAAATGATGAAAAGTGCTTGTGTTTTAAAAGAGTGTATTCCCTATTGCCATCAGATTTGGGAAAGATCAAAGAACTTCGTGGTTTAAATAACTTGTAACTAACTGCAAATACAATTCCATAAAAGTATATATTATTTTTTATTACTGCTATAATTTGCTATATTTTTATTCTATAGAGTGAGTCTTCAGGGCTTTTGTTCTGTACATACTTAAAAATCCCTAAACATGTAAATATTTTTATACTTTTTAGTTACTTGGTATAATTCTTGCACAGAAACGACACCCCTGCCCCCAGTTTTTCAGTTCTGTGCATGCACTACTAAACCAATTTTTAAAATCTTTTCAAACAAATACACACAGGTGTTATCCTGGGATTTTTGTTATTTTCACTTATTAGCTCTTGATTTTGTTTTTCAGGGATTGAACACTATTGTTAGCAAGTGCCTCAGAGATGTGAAGCAGTTTACATTATGTTGACTGTGTAACCATGGGTCCGTATAGGGCCATTCCCCCAACAGTTTCATTTAAACAAAGCCATATGTGAATGCTTTAAGCTATATTGCTATGCACATGACACTTGTACTATTTCTGTGCAGTTTGTCTACTTTCTTAGTGAAGTATTTTTCATATAAATTAATAAAACATGTTATGATTGTGTTAATATGGTGAGTCAGATTGAAATCGATTGAAAATATACAGTATATCTATTCATATTGTATATGGTGTTTAAGAATGGTGAACATTCCTAATCTGTATTGATTTTGTCACTATTAAATTTGCTATAACTTGTGTTTACAGAACATGACTTTGAGCATTTATAGAAAATATTTCTGTCTTACTATGTCTGCCACAAACCCTATAGGAAGGTCAGGATACGGTGAGGTGCAGAGCACGATTTCAGGCCTGTAATTGCGTTATAGTTTTATTTCAGTTGTGTGTAATTTGTCCCCATAATGACTTAATGTTTTCTGCTATTGCTTATTCAGATGCATTGCCTTTTGGGGCACCAGGGATTTGGCACAATGAAGGCTTGAGTTACTCTTCCCTTACTTTACCAGCCAGCAGAGTAGTGTTCTTAGGAGCCTGCTTGCTTTCTACTTTCAGTTTTAGGGATAATGAAGACAGACTCTCCTTCACAGTTTTTAGTCTTTATATAAGGGCATGTAAACAAAAGACCTTCTCTTAACCGTAGGGACTGAGGCTATACAGATGAAGGTCTTTGTTATCCACAGTAATTATGTGTTGAGACTTTGTCCTCTGGATTCTTAATGAACCTGTAGGCTAGAAGCTTCTGTCTTAAGTGGTATTACCCTTAGCGTGGGGCTGGCACCTTTTGCCTGAGTATGGCGGTTTAATCCAGCTTCCCAAAGTATTGATGAAAAAACTGTTTGCTGTCCTGTAAACCCATGAATTTTGGACATTGCCTTTGTCTTCTTTGGAAAAAATTTATGTGAAGTTTGTTTCTAAACCTACTTACTGCAATTTCAGCAAGGATGACCAGTTTTTATTAAAAATTACTTGGCAATGAGGTGGAAATTCTGCTATAGCATTAGGGGGTTTTCTCTATATTGATGAATCATGAGAGTGACAACTGTCACTGGAATTTTTTTCTAACTGGTTTGTTTTCCTGTGAATTTCCTATTAATTAAATGGTACTGCAAAAAAGAATGTTGTAAAGCTAGGAAATGTTGAAATAAGGTTGCTTTATACGATCTTAATTCATTGTCATGTGTCACTTTTTCCATGGACATCCATCTCATTCAGTGCAGAGAATTGTTGTTCCTTCCTGAGTAGTGATTTAATATTTTGTTCCCCTACCCTTAATTATGTCCTAATATTTAGAGCATGTTGCTCAAGTACTGTTCTAAATACATAATTTTATTCTTATGGCCTTTTCCATAATGCTTTGTTTGAGGTCCTAACAGTTTGGCATTTCTGCAGATTAGGTTTCAGAAAATCTCAAGTGGGACTTGACTGAAATTAAGATCACAATTAATTACCATCAGGAGAAATTTTGGTTGAAGTGATCTGACTGGTGTCACAGTAGATGGTGCAGTAGAAGGTGCAGGGACAGTATGTTCAGTTCTTCAGTGAAATGTTTAACTACTTTAACTATATGAAGCCACCTTTTTACTGGCTGACTCCTGCAATGTTGGTGCATTTCTCAGCATTCTCAGTAAATGGGGGAAGGTATCTTACAAATATCCTACAAACCACAGTCTTTCAGTACACAGCTATAATTTATCCCTGAAGTATTGTGTGGACCAAGTGAAGTGCATAAATCCATTTGGAAAACTATTCAATGATCATATATTTAATGCTTGTATTGTAATGGGTATAGCTATGTGTCAGGGTTGCACAGGTAACTTAAAGTGTGTTGATTTTGAGTGCTCGGCTTTGCAACCATAACATTTTAAAATAGCTTGTAACAGTGCACATAGCAAGATAAGAAACCTTAAATCGATTCTAGTGTTTTGGGACATACAAAAATAGGTGCAAACACAGGATGATCAGCCACTTGTACAGTATTTGTATTAGGCATTGAAGAGGCCTAAATTGTGTTAGGCCTTGAAGAGGCCCCATTGTGTATTCTTGGCAAGATGTGTATTCATCTTGTTATAGAGCTGTTGTTATGTGAGGTGTTTTTTTTTTTTACAACACTTCCTAATAATCTCTGTTTGCTGCTGGTGCTTTTGATTGAAGGAGGAATGTGGTTTTGTAACTTGTGTGTCTGAACACTTGGATTTTTGAGAATGCAAGTTCTTACTCCTTTCATGGAGCAACATCGTCAGGAATGATACGCAGTACTTGTTGTACTCTCTGTATCAGGTAGGCAGACAACACTTCTCCTTTGTACATTATTAAATATGGTACTTTGCCCTGAGTTCTCAGACAAAAGAATTACTTCATTTTTAGTTCTAGGTTTAGGGTGTTTTTGTGTGTGGGGTTGTTGGTTTTGGGTTTTTTTTGGTTGGTTGGTGTTTGTTTGTTTATTTTTTATTTTGTTGTTGTTGGTTTTTAGCTATTCAGTGAATGGAAATTATATGGAAGAGAAATTAGTTAACACTATTCAAAGAAAGGTGAGGGGACAGGCGTGTTGCTGTGTCTGTCAGGTCACAGACTTGATACACCTGTTACACGGTGCATACACATGATGGCACTAAGATGACTGCTGGCACTGCAACAGCTGCACCAAGTCACCATTTCTTACATTCTGTAATGGCTTTTCAATCCACAGCATTGGGATTTTTAACACAGCTGGCTTCATCCTGAAAGCCAATTTATTTTATGTCCAGCATGTAGGAAATGGTAACTTGGTACAGTCATATACTTGAAACTTGCTTAAACTTTTCTCTATCTAAAACTGTGTTTCAAAATAATGTCTACACCAAAGTCCTGCCAAGGTGTAACAGATCTAGCTTGGGTATGGAAAGCAGAGTAACCAGTCTGCTTCCTTTGTTCCTGTATAAAACACCAAGTGTAGTAAAGTAGGTGATAACATACTGGTGTGTGTGTGTGTGTGTTTTGGGGTTTGGTTTTGTCCCCCCATGGAGCCTTCTTTTGTGCCTAAGAAGTTCTCATCTCAGGCTGATGGGATTATTTTGTGGAAGGTTGTGTTGCTTATCAGCTCCCTGCCTTGTCAAAACTATAAGGTAGCCCTATAATCATTTAGAACACGGATAAAAAGTAAGGAAGGGTTTAGGGTGAAGGTAACTGGATGGTTTATCTAGAGCATATTTGTTATTTGTAGGTTAGCCACAATATTACATGTAGTGCTGAGCACTTGGAGCCGAGGGGCAGGAGCAGCAGTGCTTTAAAGTGCTCAGTGCTAATCACCTTAAAAAGTGATACCCAGTTTCTTGTATGAAATTCTATAGGTATACACTTGAATTTCCCTTGTTCACACTATTTTTTTCCCCAGTTCTAGAATGATAGAGATACAGCACACTTAACTTGGAAAGCAATGTTTGAAGAACCTAGACATTTTGAGGAGCAACACAGAAAGGTTAGCAGACAGACTTTGTTAGTACAAAGTTTAAATACTGTGCATGTACAGTACATGCATGAAAGGCAAGGACTACATGAATGCAAAGGAAGTTAAATACTCAGTGGCTACTTTTTCACAGAATACTTCCATTGTGAGTATTGCTTGAAATAGCTTCTAGAGTGATGCTTAAAGTAGCTAAATAACAGCACACATATAGAAGGAGTAAATTAAGCTTGCAGCCACTACTAACTTTTGTGTTAATTTTGACACCTTGACTTTGCAATCTTGATGTCTGAAACATTTCAGTAGTATTAATCATAGTATTAATATAAAACTAATACCAATAATAGCAATATACTCTAATACAAATATTAGCAATATACTAAACATAGCCCTTATGTAGTACTGTGAACTGTCTGTCAGAGGTAGGCTTATGTAATATCTGTATACACTGTTTTGTACTTGCCAGTGTCTTATTCACATTACATATGGTAAGTACCACCTGTGTTGCAGAGGGAAGAAACCGAGATGCCTCAAGATACGTAGGTAGCATGTGCTGAGCATTGTATTAGCATACAGTTCTTTCTAGAAGAGAGGTGCATTACTTTTAGAAGTAATTGATCAAAAGCCCAAGAAAATAGTTGCAGAATACAGCTACACTATGGCCCTAAGTGACTTGCTGAGACTTTGCAAGTCTTGACTCAGTCTTGCCTTTAATGCCTTGAATATAATCCTAGAGAACGCTGCCTGATTTGGAACAAAAGGAACAAACCAGGTGTGTATATAAAGTGTCAGTTTTAGAAAATACCTTTAAGATGGATCACTCTTCAGGTCCAGTGAAATCAAACACCTCGAGAAATAATTACCAACTGCTCCTAAAAGTTTTTCACTTGTGCAATTTATACATTCATCAAATTAATTTTCACCACTTGAACATTTGTGGAAGTTTACTTTGTTCACAATAATACCATAAGTAAACCACTGTGATTAAACAGGCCTGAAAGAAGTGGGTTTTTTCTGTATGTATATCTGTAAATTCAGCAAGAACTGAGTAATTAGTTTAGCAATGAAGCAGTGTGCGAACAGTAGGCAATTTGAAGACAAAAGATTTCGCAGTCATTAAGTGTGTGTGTATATATATATGAGATACAGCTGTAAAAAGTGATATTGTTCATACGCTAGTGAATTGATGCGTTCTTGCTGGAAGGGTGCCAAGAAATGCAGTCCAGCAAAGTCTCCATACACTTCTGAGTTTACAGTATTTTTAAATTTTATTTGTACATCTGATAATACAAGCAAAAATATCAATGAAAGAGGGTGAAGCTGAGGGAAAGTACAACACATGTCCATAAATCTAAAACATTCAGGTGGATTTATTGCCACTAATCACAAAGTACAGTCCTATTTTCAACTTGTGCACAGTGGTACATTAGGTCAAGTTGCTCTAATTTCTGGGGCTGTGCACTTTACGAAGAAATTGCTGAAAGCAATGATATGTGGTAAACATGAACTGAAAGAGTAGATTACTGTGGGTATTACCATTTTTAAAACGAAAATGTCCTACAAGAAATCTATCTCCAAATAGCAGTCAGAGGACCAGCCAGGCTGTGGTATGCCACTGTTCTTCATGTGACTTTGGATACCCGTGTTGTCAGAGATGATAGTGTATCTGCTTTGGCTTCTTGTGTTAAATGTGAACACTTTCCTGATAAGAGTGACATGGGATTGAACTCTATGAAACAAACACAATTTCTTACTACTCTGTAGGTGCTTTAAAGAGTGCTTCCCATAATTTTGGATTTTCTTCTTTTAATATCTTGTCCATGTCTTGGTATGTTGGAAGAAATGATTAAAGAAGTCTTCATTTTAGCAGTTCAGTTTGATTAAGAAACTCTTACAATATGTTTCAGTTTTGTTGAGTCTTTTGTGTTGTTTTGGCTGTCAATTAGAACCAGGGAGGTGCGCTGGTGATTCTCTACTATTTCAGCAACACTGTCAAAGCGCTGGGTAAAGAAAACAAAAAATAATTAGTGCTGGCTTCTTTTAATGCTATAATATTGACAGTAATCACTGCATCATTTTATCTTTGCTTCTCACATAACTGACGAGAGTTAAGCTACAACCATTACCAAGTGAGATGCTCTGCCTTTTAGTGAGAGCACTCATCCTTCTCTTAGTTCTGATTTTAGTCATAAACAGATTAGATTTGGACAACAGAAGATATTACAGGCACCAGCTGTCTCCTCCTTTACATTTGTGATTGCCACCTGCACAAACTGAACCACCAAGTTTGCTATGGGCCACAGTGAACTGACACTGCATTTTACCTTAGTGTAATAGGCTGCAGATTGGCTGCTCAGAAGCTGTGGCAGATGTGGTTCAGCCACCTCAGAGGGAAGGCTGTTTCTGCGAATAACATGGTACAGGCAGACATCAGTGAGAACTGTTCTAGGTACACAGTTTTAATGTCTGTCACTGTACATTAATATCCAGGATCTGCTAGGTCTGTTGCTTTTCCTTTTGGTCTTTGGTCAAATAAAGACTTTGGACTATCTATTTATCCTGAGGTCATTTTTCACCCTTTGTTGAAGACCAGGTGACCTTCAGGCTATTTTACTTTCTGTAATCTTGTAACTGGTGCCTGGGAGGCAAATAATTAGGCTATGGCAAGCCTACTTTCACAGTGCTACTGTGAAAGCCTACTCTATGCAGTGATAACAAACTGTTTTTATTGGTATTTGTGTTCCGAGTTTCTGCTTTGCAATTAGAGTAATTACCTGTGTGGCAGAGTAGCCAACCAGTGATCTTTTCACTCCAGAGCTAGAGTTTAACATCTTCTTTATGTGAACACAGTATTAACATTCTCATTTTTGATAGTGTTGGGGGTTTTTGTTTTTTGAGCATAGCTGTTCTTTGCAATTTTCCAAGAAATCTAACTAGAGTCTTAGAAGGTAAATAGAAGACTATAAACAGAAAATTTATCCAGCAGCTGCAGCCCTTATCCTGTTAACTTTATTCAAAACAGCTCTATGAGTATGTTTTAAATTTGATCTGTGGTTTTAGTTACAGTGTTCAAGAGTTGACATAACACTGGTTTCTCTAGCTTGACAGAGCAGTCATTAGAAAGGGTATATTCTTACCTTCATATATGAAGAATCTTTTTGGTCATAGTGCAATATATCTTATTCATTGCTTATTAAAGGTATATAATTGAAAACTATTAGGAAAAATATCCCCACATCATCTCACCTCTTCACCACTTTTTTCTCTGCCCAGTGCATATTGTCTTGTTGATTCAATAAATCGTATAGGAACGTTGTACACTCTTCTGTTGTAAAACACAACCAGTGTATATGGTTGCCGTGAGTCCTGTCCAGAACTCTTCCTTACTAGAAAAGATCCATCCTAAAATGATAAGAGTAGTCCATATATTTGGCTCATTTCTTTCCAACAACTTAGTTTGGTTTTGGCTTAATATTTTGATTTATATTCGCATTAAACTCTTTTCTCCCATTAGAAAAACAGAATAGCAGCAGATGAAAAGTAGCATGTATTCCTGCTAACAGTAGCTTATGAAACTGTCATTTAAGAATCACCCTTACTGCTGCCTGTTCCTTCTCTCAACCAGAGAGAAAAAAAAGAAATAAATACACAGTGGCAGCCATCTGTTGGGGTCCACAGATTGTTAGGGAATAGTTCCTGTCAGTGGCAGTAGCTAGGCGAGAAAGCAGGGAGAAGTAGAGATACCATTTCTCCAGAGCTGTAAAAAGCAGTCAGCACACTCAAGCACCTGCACTCCCAACCCTGTAGCCCTGTGCTCACTAACTCAGAGTAGCCTTCAGCTGGTGATAGCCCCCATGCTCTTCCCCTTTATCCTGCTCTGTGGACTTAGGCAAGAGTGGAAATGTACTTGATGCTGAGGATGCAACTCTACGTGCTGCTCTTGCCTACTGTGACACCAGATTTTGTACAAAGAATAGTTGAGAATTCAAATTCTCCAAATACCTAAATGCAGTGTTGCTATTTCAAAATGCATAGCAACACCACCCTGTCCAAAGAGCTGTTTTCACATGAGCTGTTAGACAGTGGTGGAGACCACATAAAAGTCACTGGGCTTTGCATTTCTTTTATGGAGTGTGTATGAGCTATTAGATCTTCCTCAGCTCTCTAGTCTGTAATAGCTTTCTCTGCAGTGCTTTGGTCTTACAATGAAAGCCACAGTTAACTAATGTCACCACAATAATTTCACGTTTGACAGTACTTGCATGGCACAGTAGTTCTGACCTGTTCAGAATGCAACTGATGCTCTTAGAATACTTTTCAGGTTGTCTTTTTTTCAATTTTTTTCTTTATTTGAAGGTTTGGGGTTTTTTCCCATAAAACAGAATTTTTTTCAAACTGACCTACCTTGTTTGATCGGTACAATGCATCTTCTGCCATTTTCCTATCACAGGTAGCAGCATACCATGCTTTACTGTGAACACCAGCATCCTAAAAAGAGAGGAACAGTGTTTCACCTGTAAAATAATAATGATAATAATAAAGAATATGGCCTGTAGGAGAGCTACTGCTAAATAATGACCGCTGTGAAGAACTAAAATGCAGAAAACACAGAGTTTAAAAAGTCTTTACCAGGAGTTCACTGTTTTAGTTGGATAGAGATAGGGCAAAGAAAAACTAGTGTCAAAACAGTGGTAACAGATTTGTGGTAGAAGGCTGATAAACAACAAAAGAGAGATACCATGAGGAAAGCAGTCAGGTTCAACTGTAGGACAATTTTAAAGATGGAAGCTATTCCAGTAGAATTTAAAGAGGAATAAATGTTGAGGAATGCTGAGGAATAAACAGACCATTAACAGTTTAAATGCTGCTCAGTTGTGGGCTAGCCATGAGGTGGTCAGATTTGGTTTGTGTCTAAGCTTTGGGTGATGCCATGATGATTTTTTGGCCTTTTCTTTTATACCCCTTTTAATATCTTTTTACAACTTCTGTATTCTTAGTGCTTTTTGCCTACATTCTTGGACTTGTTTGTTCAGCTAGGAGACTAAACATTTTAGAAGCTTTGTAGTTAGGGATCAGTGTGTGCCCCAGACCCCAAGGTCCTCTCCAGCACACATTCTGTAAACCAAGATAGAACCATCCAGGGGAAGGTTCCTTGGGGAGGGGGGCTCATTCGAGCCTCTCACTGGGGAATCTTTGATAGATATGCTAATTAGTAAAACCTATAATGTTATACCAGATCTTTTGTGGGTGTACATTGCGGTGTGCACTGAGGTGCATTCGACCTGGATGTAGTGCACCTAAGGATCCTTAAAATAAATACCAAGGTAAAATCCCTTTTTCCCTTCTAACCATGTTTGACTCTTGATTTTAAGACCAGGAAAAGGCATAATGGGAATGAAGTTTCCCATATACTTATTGCTGTTTCTGAACACAATCATGATTGTCTTCACCTGGACAGCATGAAGGTTGGATAAATTTTGCTCCAGCTTTATGATAAAATTAATTTTCACACAGCTTTGTCACTTCTGTACAAAACAGATTAAAGGTGAAGTTGCGCATTATAACTGAGCTGGTCTAGCTGCCTTACGGAGGCTGGAAAGGGTATGTCTTGGCTCCTCTTTGGGCTCATTTTGTTGCTCATCTGATCCCATGGTGAGATAATTCACTTTATTAATCTTGCAGAAAAAAGAAGCTGCCTTTTTTTGTGTTTGACTGCCAGGCTGGTTTTCTGTAAGTTCAGTGACTTGGCTCAACCCACTGCAGCATCAGAAAGGAACACCAGAGAAGCTGGGAGTGGAGCTGACGGTGAGGAGAGAGCAGAGTCTCAATATTGGGGGCATTGCACTAAATTCTTAGACTGGCTCAAGCCATTACATATAATTTTACCTTCAAAATTTTTCCATTTATTTCTTCAGTCACACTATTCATTGGAAAAAGAAAGAGTGAGAGGAATTGCAAGTATGAAAGGTACTTGCCCACATAGAGAATGAGTCCCATAAACAAATCTTTGTTCAACAAACCAAGGAATCAATGGCCCCCCGGCCTTTCTTCTAACACTGTCTGTGGTCTATAATGTGGAAGCAGACAGCTGCTGCCAAAGTTTGGATGGGAACCAAGCAAAGAGTAAATGCCATGGGAATGAACGACATCTGTGAGCACCTGTATTGTGCAGGATGCTACAGCAAATGATACGACTGTATATAACTGCTGGGAAAGTAGCACTAATGGCTAATTTTTTTATTTTTAGCAAAATGGATCTTTTATTAAGCTCTGTTTTTGCCCATGGCTGTTACATTAAAATTGCAAATGTAATTGCTATGAGCTTTTTATTTAGAGTCTGCTAGATTGCTTATTTGAAAGTAATTTTTATAATAAATATCCAGTATGACATAGTTAAAATTTTCCAGAACTTCAAATACTTTGTGTACTTCACTGTTGTATTATCTTTGTCATGTCAGACTTTAGAACACTTGATGTTACTGGCTCTGCATGATAGAGCCTTTGTTTTACCCTCAGCAGAACTATTTTTACCGTGTTTGTGACTACTAGGCTAATAAGAATGGCTTTCTGCATTTTGTAGTCTCCCTTCATCCAAAATGAGAATAAGGGGAATAGCACTGAAATGTAAATAACTTTGCATTTGCTTAGATCATTCAAAGCTTAATGTTGCAACAAAACACAATGAAAAAAGAATTTGCCATAAAACTGACAGTATTAACTGTAATGAGAAGAGATCTGTTTAAAGGAATAGAAAGGAGTTAGACTTGGGAGAGACTAAAAGACATGGGGGAGGCATAACAGCATCATTGTATTTGCTTACTGCACTTTTTTTTTCCTGTACACCATTTGTACAGCTATAAGTTAGAAAAAAGGAGGTGATTAAAAACTCTTTATAGCCATCTATATCAAAGACTAGACTTAAGTATATCACCACAGATTTCCTTGCTTCAATGATGTTGAAAGTATGAACTGGGGAGTCAGGAAGACATAAAACTAAAGCTTTTTAAAGTTTTGTTTGAAGTGACTGGTAGAGTGCCAAGATTTGTTATAATACTATTTACATTTTTTTCTACAGTTTATTAAACCTATCCTATGCTATATGTTCTAAACATATTTTAATGAAAGCTAACATTCAGATTATTTGTGCTACAGAAAAGCCTCACTGCAAAAGGGGGCATAGAAGCCCTCCACAAAAGAAGTGTCATTTTCTTTTGAAAGCGGGTAGGGGTGGAAATACTGTTTTAAAATAAAGGATAAGAAGATAGGGAGATTTCGGTAATATGAATTTAGCTAATACTATACCTGGTCTGCAGAACTTGAAATAGATGAAGTGCTGCTGGGGAGGGAAGCACCCAAAGAACGGTTTGCAGCTTCTGGCACTTCTAGAAAAGCGAAAGAACAACATGTATAAGTTTCCAAAGTATGTTTGTTATGACGTAAGAAATTGATTTGTTACAAGGACTTTGGAAGATCTGGAAACGGTTGACCTTTGATATCGCTCAGGAAAGCTTTCTGCTGAAAATGGATGGGGCCTATATGAGTGCTGGAACACTTGCCTGCCTAAAGGGTAGCCTTGCTTGTGAAGAGAAAACCAGTTTGGATAACAACTTTGTTATTAGCCAGAACTAGACTTAGAATACAGGAAAAAAATTTGTCCACCACCAAAGTGAATGAATGTAGCAACAGATAAGAAAATGCAGGAACACAATGCAAATATTTGTGCTCAGTCCAACATCAGAAGCAGTCTTACAGGTGAGGGAGTCAGGAAAATGAATGTATCTCAGAGACAATTTTTCACCAGTTTAGACCACCTGAATTGTTTGTATGCAAGTGCAGGAAGTCCAGGCAGCAAAATGGAGAAGCAGAACTAAAAGAAAGCATTATGATGCTTAATTATAATTGGAATAAACAAAGCATAGTAGAAAATAATTACTAGGGCTGAAATACAGATGTAAGAGTTTAAGAAATCAGAAGCAAAATGTTTGATAGTGTTGCATAGTAATGATATGAAAAAAATAAGTATAGATAATTGCTTTCCGGTAAAACAGAGTTTGGCCCAAGAGTGTAGGTGTCTCCTATAGGTACTTGTGAGCACAGCTGGATGCAAATCAATATACTAGAGAAGATCATTGTAGAAAGTTGAGTGTTACACATTTTGTTATTATAGGAGGTTTTTTCCCTGTGTGTTTTACTTATTGGGGAAAACAAATGCTACTAGGATTGTTAGCATTCACCTGTTTCTGGATATGGTGCTCTGCAGACTACGTTGTCAAGTCTTCGCTAATAAAATTTTAGATTTTGGTTAAAAAATCAGTAAGAATGTTACAGAGAAGACCATACAGTGACCAGAATTTAAAAATTCAGTTGGACAGGAAAGCTCAAAGACAATTGTGTGAAGTACATTTAGAACTTTTTGTAGTAAAGTTGCAACTATCTGGAAGCTGCATCCCAAATGGAGGGGAGACATTGTAGGGAGCAGTTCCAGCTCTCAATGAATTAATAATCACCTGAAGAAGGCTATTCAATATTTTGAATTTTGGTTTTTCTGTAAAATTTTGACTGACCAGCTGTTAAAGCTACAGCTGAAGATAGACTGTATGACTAAATCAAGAACTGCCATAAATCAGTCAGATTAGTGACTTAGACTTGACAAAAAGACATTAAAATAAGTAATGAAGGATGCCTTAGCTGTGTCTAAAAAAGGAAAGAGAGATTGGGCTTTATGCAGTAAGGATTTTATTGATTTTAAGATAATCTAGGTACTAAACAAATAGTAGTTCTGGCACAGAAATGGAAATTTCCACAATCAAATTGGAAGCAAAGTTTAAATAATCTTTACCCACATAATCTTTACCTAAGAAATTTTAAAAAACTGGCACATGAGATTCAGGAGTGGTAAGTTATTTTATGTAATTTTCAAGTCAGGATGGTACCAAATGATTAAAGAATACCAAACATAATTGCTATACCTAAAGTAGAAAAAGTGACTTGAGCATCTACAGGGCTTTTTGTCTGATTCCACAGAACACAAGGCCTTAGGAGAAAATTCGAAGGAAATAACATTAAGATTTGGAAGTAAAAGCACAACTAACGAGAAAATCTGAATCTTAGCCAAGCAGATAAAATGTTACAGCTCTTCCATGAAATAACAGAGTTCTACAAAGAGGGAATGTGGCACCATACTTAATCTGGACTTCAGTGGTGCATTTGATACTGTGCCATATGGGAAATAAGTACTTTTAATGATGAAGATGGAAGTTAGCTCTAGGCTTGTATGGGGACAAAGAAGAGATGGCAGGTTATGCTGAAGGGACATGAGTGATTGGGACCAGTGGTATGTCTTATCAAATTGTTATTGGACCGGGCACAGAATAAGATTATGCTAAAGAAAGTTTACTAATCAGAGCATAATTTAGCACCAGATGGCCTCAAAGAATAGTTACGATTACGGAAGTAGTAAGAATTTATGCTTCAATTTGAAGCACATCAGTTGTGTGACAGGAGCAGACAAACCTGAGTGCATCAGTCAAGAGCATTAATGTGAACCATACTACATTTCCTCAGCACAGGAGATATAATTGCAACATGCATCAAGCAAATGTTTCCAGGAAAGAGATAAACTTACATGCTGTTATTAGTGTAAGCTACACCAAATGTAGATTTTTATGTGCCATTCTCACCATCTGTTTACAGTGTGAAAGATATGTTCAGACTGAATATGTACAGTAAAGGGCTTACAGGAAGGTCAGACAAGTGTCTGCTAACAAGGAACTATAAAAATGTTAAATCTAATTTACACTTCTGTACAAAGAGAGTTTATATATATATTACCTAATTTGTTTTTAACTGTGAACTGAAACAAAATCCATCTTGGAAAGCACTGCTTAGAGAAGAGCTTTAGCATTTGCTATTATAAAAGTACCTTCTTTTTTTTTTTCCTTCTGTAGAAAAAGAATAAATTGAATGCAATAATAATCTGTCTATTTTCTAGGCAACAGAAGCCTTGAGCAGTCCAGAAATGTCATATTTAGGATTCCTCTGTGACAAGAAAGACTGATGGAATCTTTATTATGATAGGAAATGACCCAAACTGCATTTGCTAGAAATTTCCAGTGTTCATAAATGTAAATGAAGCACCCATTTTACATCAATAACCCTGACATACTCCCTTAATTTTACTAGCTGAGTTAAGATCCTGGATACTTGACTTCCTCTTTGTATACATTACAGATACATTAATTCAAAATTAATTAATATGCAAGGTATTTTGAAATAATTTTAATTCAAAGATTAATTTGAAATTACAAGTTAATCACATTTTAATTCAAAAATGAAATTATACTTACTTGGCAGAATTGAGGACTTTTGGAGCAGAGGCCTGAAATAAATGTCAAGAGATTACAGAAAGGTCTGAGGGGATCTATCTAGTCCTGATAATACGAAAATTATGTTATTTGAAGCATGCAGTGGTAGAGTGTATTCCATCTCACCCATTTGTTCATTAAGAAATATGGGTCTGATACAGGTATTAAAAAAAATTATATTCCACTAGGAGGAATTTAAATATATGGTTTAAATCTCCATCCCCTTATTACAGATTATATCCTCTCGTGTTTTGGTGATGGTTATAGTATTTGTATGCATTCATTTGCTATGTTTTATTTTTTTGCTACTGTGAGGCTTCAGGAATCTCAGCTCTCAAAAAGCAACAGGAAGGCTACAGTGAAAAGAGTGCTCCCCTTTGAGCCTCTCACAGTTTTGTTCAGACCAAGCAGTAAGTGCTGGTGCATTGCAATATGCAAAAGAAGATGGAAAGGGATCTTACTTTTGGGCACCACTTGGAAGGGGTGGAAGTGGAAGCTCCTGGTTGGAACTGCGTTGTCGTTCTGGTGCCGTAGGTTTTTCTGTAGTTTGGGAAAACAAATGTTAAGAGTCAAGTTTTCTTCAGAAATATATTATCCCGGATTAGGGAGTCCCAGTAGGTGAAGGAGGGTTTCTTTTACTATAAATTTTGGGTTTTTTTCCTTACATGGCAGCTTGCCATTGCACTGCTTTTTTTGTTAACTAATTCTAGGCAAGTATCTGTGCTGTGGATGCCTGCAGGGCTCCGTGACACAGGGGGAGGGCGCTGGGGCCGGCTGCCTGGAGGGGCTGGGCTGGCCCCTGCATCCCAGGCTGGAGCTGGGCAGCAGCTCCCGCTGAGCCCGGCCTGGAGCCGCCGCCGGCTCCCACACAGCCAGAGACGGGGCGGGCCGCCTTTCCTGCCGGCGCCAGGGACCGGCTCGTGGCAGCCGTCGGCTCCGTGAGAGGTGGCTCGAGCTGAGTTCAGAACCCGTCCCTCCCTTCCCCCTTCTCCACTTACAGGGCTACGTGGGCACCTTGCTGGCCCATTATTGTCCGACATTAGCCCGCCAGTAACCTCAGCAGTTTTACTGTGACTGCTTTTAGAGAACAATGATATTCGGTGCAACTAAGGCTGCCCAGATGCAGTCTGACACTGCTAAAACCAAACACCACTCAAAAACCTACAGTAAGCTGAACGTGGTGTAGTTTGTTTCATGTTTTTAGTAAAAAAAACCAAACAAACCAGTTCAGATAAATGTAAACTTTTTCACAGTAGCGGCTATAATTTACCTTCATTTGCAGTTAAGGTCTCTCTGGGGGGTAAACATGGTTTCTGCAATAAAAGCGCAGGACAAGCAAGCATTAAATGGCACGTCACTTGTACAGCAAATGTTTATCCTTTTAAACTTTTTGTGGAATAGTTTAGAATTGACAACATCCTGGAAGAATTAGGAGGCAGGGACATAGCCATTCTGTGAAGAGCCTCTAATTGAAGTTTGGGATTTTGCAAAGTTGATTTGGAAAGAATTTGACCCCAGTTTGTGGGTACAAATAGATGGAGAAAAAGTAAAATCTAGATGGTTTGTTCTTATCTCAGGCCCAAAAAATGAAGAGTCTATCCCAAATACTTGCAAATCGAAATTTGATTTTTTAAAAATTCATCTATGCACACAAATGTCTGAACATACAGTTTAACTTTCAGTAAAAAGAAGTAAGTTTAGCTCACAGTACAACTGCAACCAATCTTCCAGTTTCAATTTTTTTTTTCATTGTGAAACAATGATAATAAACTGCCAATTTTGAAACATTTTTCAAATTAATTTCTTTGAAATTTTCAACCAGTCCTCTTACTTTCTGCCACAAGAAGTTTTGGGATATTTTTCTAATGACAAAATACTTACTGAAAAACCTCTGACAAATTCTGGTAAAATCCTGCATATTTCTTGAGCTATTACTTGCAAAGAACTTATGTTCTCCATAGGCAGCCCTGTACATTCTGGGAATACTTCTGAATAGCCTGTGTTCCCCTTTATTTCTCATTTATTCAGTTCATGTACTGTGTTTATTGTTACATCCTAGAGCGCTGAATTCAAACATTGCTTTGATCAAAATATTTTTCTGCTTGAGCTTTCTCTCTGATCTTTATTCATATAATAGCACCCAAATATTTCCTGTCTTTATAACTCTTTCCCCTAGTCTTTTTATGCATTTATGCTGTAATAAAACCCGTGATAAAATTGAGTTTTACAATAAATTAAAAATCTAATAAATTTTTTGTTTGATTATGCAATTACAAGTCAACTTACTGGTGAAATCACTGCATTAGAAGTTTTCTTGCTGAAGTATGGAGCAAAAAGAAAAATAAAGAATATGGTTACTTAGCAGATACATGGATTTTTTTAGCAACTAAGCATCAGTTTCATTGATTCCCAGGGTATTTCTAAGATGGGATTCACTGGATAGTTGTAGCAATTAGAAACAAACAAGAATAAAAAAAGAATAAGGGTATCAGATGCAATGTGGGCACTCAGGAAAGGTACTTACACAAGGAAGCTACAGCTCTACCCAATACTTAACATGACTTGGGTGGGGCAAAAGAACTTTAGTGAAAACTTTCTGCACTTCTAGGCTTGCATGTGCTAGTGCTGCAGTGTGGGACCAAATTAGGGAAGACAGCCAGCATCTGCCATCAGCAGCAGGCAGTGAAGGGCAAGGCTATTTGGCATACAAACACTATTCCTCCAGAAATAACAAAATAACAGCTTGCCTGTTATTTTGTCAGGGTATCTTTCACAAACAGGAATAAATACTATTCCCAAATTCTAATTGCTATAGGCAAGGATAGGAGTTAGCTCCTAATACACCTATTAAACCCATCCCCATCAAAGAAGTAGTTTTCTCAGTTTTTACTCACAGGCCCCTTGGTAATGGAGATGGAGCTGCTCCAGTGGGAAATCTGGATTCTTGTGTGTTGCTGAACCTCTGACCTAGAGATGCAAGCAACATTTAGGATGTATTTAGGATGCAATGTGAGCTGTATCTGAACAGTGGATTTTCCTCATTGCCGTTGTAGTGTTAATGTAATAAAGGTAAAAAATATCCATTGGTTTAATTTTTGTCTTAACATATTTTCAGTCTGATTATACAAGAGAACAGTTCAGTAACACTTCTTGCTTATTGCTGACTGTTACACATAAAATGACACTGACACACTACATTGTATGCTGTATTATGGTAACTGGTGGCATACTAGTCCCTCTCATATTGCCATGTTTTCATCTGAATACTTACTTTCATCATTATTGTTTGCTTCATGGTCCTGTAATAGAAAAATAGGTTAGATTTGATATGAAGGAATTAAAAAAGGAATTACTGTGTTCAGTTTTAAGTCCTTCACGACCAGAAGGACATAAGAGGTGATGGAGCAGAGAAGGGCAACAAGGCTGATAAAGGGACTGGAGCACAAGTCTTATGAGGAGCGGCTGAGGGAGCTGGGGGTGTTTAGCCTGGAGAAAAGGAGGCTCAGGGTGGCCTTATTGCTCTCTGCAAGTACCTGAAAGGAGGCTGTTGGCCTTTTCTCCCAGGTAACAAGAGACAGGACAAGAGAAAATGGCCTTATGCTGCACCAGGAGAGGTTTAGATTAGATATTAGAAAAAATTTCTTCACTGAAAGGGTGGTCAGTCATTGGAATGGGCTGCCCAGGGAAGTGGTGGAATTACCATCCTTGGAAGTATTCAAAAGGCATGTGGATGTGGCACTTACAGACATGGTTTAGTGGTGAACATAGTGGTGCTGAATTAACAGCAGGACTTGATCTTAGAGGTCTTTCCTAGCCTTAATGATTCTTTGATTATTAAATGAGAGCTGCATGAATAATCAATATGGTTTTGGTAAATTCTTTATTTTTAAAGAAATATTTGTACAGAAGGCAAAAAATACCCAGAATACTTTCATGATGTAATTTGAAAAATTTTAAGCAACCATCAAATTTTGAACTTCCTCAATCTTGAGATTACTTGTAGTATGTATTGAGAAAATTTGGCCTGAATTTTGCAGTGAGACCTTTAAGTTCATGTTTAATTTCTGAGCTGGAAGACAGAAATTTTGCAGCAGATTTAGTATACTAAAACCACATCTTCCTCTGAATGGAGGAAACTGAGTAGACTGTCTTGTCACCATGCTAAATTGAAGTAATCCACCTAATTTCCTGGCTTCTTTTGCCTCCCATTTCTTGTCTTTTAGGGAATCAAGACTCCCATGTGATAAGTGCCTTTCAAAGAGGCACCAGTTATTGTCTTGTCTTCATCTACCCAGCTTTTCACTAATGTTGGTGACAGATGCATCCATTCTCTGGCTGGAGAGGTGTGATCCATCACACAGCAGTTGGGAAGTAAGACATGGAGAAATTTTTCTCCCAATCAGCTCAGGCCCTTGAGAGGAACAAGGGTCACAGTTCTGTGCACATGATCAGTGCTGGTTAGTGCTAACAGCGGATTGAATGGGAGCAGTTAACAGATACTTCAGTTATTGTTTGGGCTTTGTCAATGTGCTGTAGTTGGGGATGGAAAGGAACAACAGAGGACTGGACAAACATCATGCTCATTACCATGTGTTTGTTCAAAACTCTAAGGGCTGCCACTTACAAAACAAGTAAAGACCCCAAAATTTGGACTGCACTGTGTGACTCTTTCCTAGGCTGACTCTTGTGATAAACTGGTGAACTTCAAGCACCCAGGAGCTGAATACACCCATGGTACAGATGAGTGTTTGTCTGAGAGCTTCATCTTGGAGCTATAACTCACTCAGTGTGTGGCTTTAGCTAAAAGATAGTCTCTTTTTATTCTCTGCAAAGCTAGGATGATACCTCAGGTCTAAGCTCTGAAAATGCATTAATGCAGAGGTTTCAGCTGCAATATGGCACTCAAGTCTGTTCTGAAGCAGGAGTATTCTTAGTGCTGATCAGATAGTGAAATTTCTGTCCAACATTCTCCCTTTAGACTCAAGTTTTTTTCTTATTTTGTATTGGTAAGAAAAGCTGAGAAATCAAACTGTTTCATAAAAGAGATCCCAAATTTGGCACCGCTTGGGAGTTGTTCAGCATCCCACAGGATACAGACCTAAATGGGAAGAACTTTGTGATGAGGTGGAAGGGAAACTAAAATGCTGATGCTGTTGTATGTATGAACTGTGCTTGGGATATACAGAAATGCAAAGACTGAAGAAAGACTGTAAGATGCTCATATACCACCTGCATTAAGTCACCATAACATCTAATCCTATGATATGACCCAAAATTTCTAGTTTTAAGTGTCTAATTTCTGTATATAGTTATTGGTAAACTGATTATTTCTTAGGGACAATTCAGAGCATAGGACTGGGACAGGGTCTGACCATGTAGCTTTTGGCACAGATGCTGATACAGTTATGTTGCTCTGTTTTTAATAGCTGGCTCCTCATGTAGACCCTCATGCTGGCATAACTGTGAGTAGAGCTATTGTGCAAATCAACTTATGGAGCTAATTTGGCTGGAAAAGAACCTTTCATGATTTGCTTTTGCTCATTTCTGCAGCTGGACAAGTTTCCAAGTAGTTTGCTTCAAAGAAAACAGCAGTGGGAGGGACAGACTGGGGATAAGAGCAGAGGGAGAAGAGAACTGGCTGAACACAGCCTTAGGGATCCAAGGCTTGTAATTAGTCCTTCAAGGACTGCACTTTTTAGTGATGCTGGTTACTCAGAGTACCCAGTCTGACATTTTAGAAGGTTTCCATTTTCAGAAAGCATTAATCATTCACCATCTGAGAGGAATGAGGCTCAAGGAAAAGTGCTTCAGATTGGGCAAAATCATCTGTTGCTACTTAAAGTAAGGTTCCTGAAGTTCAACTGGTATTTTTTACTACAAGAAATTATTTTTGTGGACTGAGACATACATCCCTTAAAACATTTGAACTTTTTCTTGGATCAATACAGATGTCCAATGCTCTTTTGTCCAAAAGATTAATAGCAACAATCACAATATTAGACGAATCTGACATTCGGTCATCTGTTTCTGTTATTTAATCCAGATAATAAAAAGCATCCATCTATTTATATATAAAACACAGGACTAAGTTTAACACATTCTTTTAGAGTGGCCCATTAATTACTCACTGTTTTTGGAAGAAGACGACTTCTGGGGAGAGGCAAAACATTTCTGAAAAATACACACAGTAAGTTATGATGAATAGGATTTATTTATTTAATTGGCTCAGATATGCTTTTTAAGATCTAGAGGGAAGGAGGTCTGCAGCGAATGGATTTGATTTCAGCTATGCACAGCTACAGCGGTTGTGGTGATGCTGTGCCCTTGGTGTGGAACTATTCTAGAAGAGCTTCTGTCCTAGACCTTGGGTCCCCTGTGACTGTGCACAGGACCTCACCAAACACCCTCACACACACAGTGCTGTGGATGCCTCCTTCTGGGGGCACATAACATATTTTGTAAAATAATGTCCTGGAGATGAGGCAGGGGTTATGAAGCAGCTTTCTCTGCTTCTGGGGGACATAGGAGTGAAATAGGCTGCATACTCAAGTATAATTTTTTTTTCCTCCAGATATTTGGAATATAAATAATGGATTTACTGTGTCCAGTTTCTTTACAAGCAATCCTGTACAACTGCAAAAACATCTGATTTGCAAGGCTGCAGACATGGCTAATAGGACCTTAAACTGGCTTGCAGAGATATTTCATCTCTGTACTGGATCCCTAAAGGAATATTTCAGAAAATACTATCCATTTGGCAAACTGGCTTGAACACAGAAGTTCACAAAGCAATGAGAGCTTTCAGTTCTCACCTTGTCTCAACATCTCTAGCTATTTGAGAGAAGAAAATTTTTTCTCTGATGATATTTTCTATTGATCTAAGCTGCTGTTAACTTACCTGGAAGTATCCTGCTTAGGTGACTCTCTGGTCACACTGTGCACATGGGAGTGCTCCGTATTCTGAGCAGGCATAAACATGAGTGGCTTGGTGAACCTACTAATGAAACATCAATTAAGAAAGGCAAATGACATTTAACAACAGTGAATACAAAGAAAACATCTCTTTCTTCTCCCCTATCCCCCCAAAATTCTAAAAAGTACCCTCAAGAGTATTTCTTTTTAATATGTGTTACATTTGGTTTATTGAAATTAACATAGAAATGGTTGATAATCTTTGTGTAGATAATCTGAAGAGATATTTACTTTATGTATTTACTTCTGTTACTGTATTCTTCTAGAGAAAGAATTATCAGACATGTAGTATCTAGATGAGAAAATATGTTTTCTGACAGTTTTAAATAATGCACAAACATTCACAGCAATGGGTTACCTGGTTACCAGTGGTGGTGATGGTTTTTCCTGTAAGAGAAAATGCATTGAATTTTTTTGGTCACTTTTTGATTCCATAAAATAAATTTGCATGATCCTGTTTATGTTACCCACATCAAGACATTTTTGCATTGTGATATAGATTTCTACTAGAGCTCTGTCTGGTAATCTGCATTAGGATGGGAGAGGCAAGAACTCAACATCAGTAGATCTGCTTTGGCCACATGTTATGTCAGTATCAGCAAATGGGAAAAAAATTACTGTGTCAGAACTGTCATTGCTCCTCTGCTGCAGTTCTGCTGCTGTAAAACATTCCCTTAGGTTGTTGCTTCCCAGATTGCATCACTATCACAGATGATTGGGAAACTTTCCCCTTCCCATTTACTCTTTTGAAATGGTTTGCCAACTTTCCTGAAAAGGGAGTGTCAGAAAACTTTAAGTGCAGGAAGAGATTTGTTCCCAGTATTCTCTTCTGAAAGACTATAATCTCTTCTCACAATCACGTTTGTACCCTGCCTGAGGGCAATGGGAGTCATACTATAGAAAAGCCTCACCTCTTCTTCAGGAACCTCATAGACTTCTGTAGGATAGGGAAGAAATAAAAAAAAAATGTTCTTTAGTTAGCAAAAACATACTGCATGTTCCCATAAAAACTGATCTGAATTTGTATCAGCTGTGCTTCTGACTCTGGAAAAATAACTTGGAGAATCTGCTCAGAACTTGAATCTGCCACCAAAACCTTGGAGCAGCAACACCCCCTGTCTTCTGGTGGGAACTTCAGGTGAAGTCACAGGAGTTCTGATATACAGTCACTGTATTAATCAAGTTTCCTCTCACCCCAAAACCTTTTATTGCTTTTTCTTCCCCTTCCCTCCCCCACACCCCTGCAAGCAAGATGAATGTTTGTGTTGTGCAAATCTGGGTCAGTTTGGAAAAAATGCGTTACCGCACCTGTACTAGCATTTGGCCTTTCCTTGACTCAGGGAGGAAGAAATCAAGTCAATCATAAATACAAGCTGGCTCATTTGCATGGCAAGCATCCCTCCCTGAGTTCTGACCCACAGGTATATATTAATTCATAGATCTGAAAAGTAAAAGCCACCAGCATCTTTATCTATGCCCAGTTTCTTTAATGAAAATAGAATCCTATTTCAAAAAATTTCATGTCAGGTTTCATCACTTTACTGCGCCCAAGTGTCCCATCTCCCACCAGGGGGAGACGTTTTATTTTTTAGTAACATCTCTCAGGAGCTGGTTGTTGCTCGACACCGATTTACAGAAAGGCTGAGATTGAAAAGGGCATTTTAAAATGTATGGAAAATAACTCATGAAATCTTAAGCAGTTCAGAAAAAAGTTTAGCTTACAACTTGTAGTTTGTGACTTTAAAGCTAAGCACATTGCTAATGAATATGCAAAGCTTTTAAAGAACTGTGTCATACCTGTAAAGGTTACATCCAAGCAATTAATTAGATAGTAAGGATGGAAAACAGCTCTAAGTTGGCAGAGAGAAATTTAACAAAAATATTTGCACTTACAAAAGCAAATAGGATTCCTCTTATTTGCTTCTGCTTTTGTTTCTTTTTCCAAATAAACTGCTCTTTACAGAACTTCAATGGGAACACTGTTACAAAAGGCCATGCAAGCCATCAGCCTGTACAGAATTTCTGTATGGTTCAGTCTAATGGTCTAAAAAGTATTTGGTCTTGATTCATATGGTGGAATAGGATTACTGACATACTGAGTCCTATGATTCTTTTTGCTGTATTGATCCATTTGTATTCCTCCACTACAGCAAAAGACTAAAAATAAATTAATTTGGGGCAAATAACTCATTCTAGTTTTATTAATGCTTAAAATGGATTTACTATTCAAGCTAGACAAAGCAGCTGCTACAATATAGAAAAGCTAAAGCAGAACACATTTTTGTTTTACTTCAGTATGTCATAGGGTTAGTGGTGTGAATACATTAATGTTCCACTGTCTTAGATTATTTTATTCTAACAGTGATGCAAGCTCCACATACCTTGCATATCAGAAGTAAGAGAAGGCTTTGGAGAAATAGGGGGGGCTGGCTTTGTTGTCTTCATAAATCTGTTCACAGGAGCTAAAAACATATTTTATTCATGTACATATATATATAGTTGTGCATGTGTGTATATACACACACATATTTATATTTATACACACATCTGTTAACGAAGTAACAATGTAACATTTATACAATAAGAATGGATATTAAGTCCAAATGACAACCTTTTGTGTGACCTTGAATAAATCAACTGAGCCAGAAAGCAGCTCTCATTTTAAAAGAGAAACACTATTCACTTTTCCAGCCTTTCTGAAGAGGTTTCATACTGTTAGCAATATCAGAGAGCAGAACTACATACTCTTCTCTGTTTACTTTTCACCTTTGGGCTGTAGTAGTTTCACTCTCTACCTAAATATACTTCAAATAGTGAGATAAAAAAAAAATCAAATCAAAGTCTGTCTTTATCTTTATCTGAAATATCTAAAAATGCTTGTTCTTCTCCTGAAACACTTCAGCAGAGAATTTTAATGCTATTGCTCCCTTGGATGAGGAGGCAGGTCATACGCCATGAATAGCCAGCCTCCTGGTCATACAAGGGTTGGACTTTGAAATAGCTGGGTGAGGGAGGCAGAAATTAAACAGGGCTTCCAATAAAGTTAAAAATAATTTTCTTTGGCCTTGTCAAAAGCCAAAGGAGCCAACTGCCTTTTTGCAAGCTGTGATCTCTTTAATAGCTGCATCTCCACTCTTTGAACCCTAGAAACAGACATTAATTTGACCCATTTTTTTCACTATTATTCCTAATAAAGCAATAATTATTAGCTTAAATGACTAAAACTTACATCTTGTAGGTAGTGATATGCTGCTTTCTGTGGGTTCAATATAGTTATCATCATCATTGTCCACTGGCACAATATAATTATCCTATGAGAAATTCAGGACAAAAATCTATCAGTTAAATCTCCATCACGTCAACAAAATGTTGGGATTGAAGCCCTGCCAGCAGTTTACAATAGTTGCCATTTCACAGTGACTCCTATTTCAGGCATTTATTGTCCTGTGTGGAAGGGAATCCCAAAGACTGAAAACCCTTTACCAAATTATTCCAGTTCTGACTGGTGGGTGGAAGCCCTCCCTTCTCTTTGGTCCTGGAGTATCCTTTGAGGTTACTCTCTCCCTGTTGCCTGCAGCTTGTTACAGATGATCAGGAGCTATTCCATGGTCTCAGTAGCCTCCTTGATACTCAAAACAGGCATATATTCCCTAGGAATCAGTATGGTACATACTGACATACATTGTCACTGTTTGTGATGCACAAAATTATTTGTACTATAGAGGCTAAGAAAGAGACCAGACCATGGTATTGCTGTGACATTTACACAGTTAAAACAAGTACATCTGTAAACTTTACCTCATCATCACTGCACTCCTTAGGCTTTGGTGGCACTTTTGGTTTTGCAGCAGGAGATGGCAATGGCATGGATGGCACAGATGGTTTCTTTGGTCTGGACATGGCTGGACTGGGTGTACTTGGGAGAGGTTTGTTGATGGGAGGAAGCTGTTGGTGACTGGTGCGATTGTCTTTTAATGTGGTAGAAAACAACAATTTTAGTCAAAATTACACATTAGCCTCTGCACTTTCTCCTACTGCCCATGCAAACAAGTCTTTACTGTGGCTGCAGCACAGGTCAAAAGGCAGACCTGAGCATAGCTGAGGTTGAGACCTGAGGACCTGATGTTGAGACTTGTGTGTAAACAGGTCCTATTTCACTGCTCAAGGTAGCAGCCTAGCCCTCTGTATCAGGCTGCAGAGGGTGCTTAGACACTGACTGTTGTATGGACAACTGTTTCACTCCTTGGGGAGAAGGTGGTGGCTGGGTGGTGTAGTCCATACGAGACATATGAGAAAAACAGCACTGGGTGGGACTGGAACATAAATTATGCCAGGGTCTCTGGGGTATCATTTTAAGAAGTCCTTCCCTTTTCAAAGAACACACAGGTGAAGTGCTGATAAACTTCTATGAGTACACATTTGGTATTTTAACACTTTGATGAATATTCTACAATCAGAAACAGACTCATATCATACAAAAATGAAAGCAGGCATCATGTCAATGTTTCTTTTCACCATGTCTCACATCTTCATCTAACTGAAGCTAACTTTCATTCACTTCAGTGCAATCTGTCCATGGTTGAAAAGAATCAAAACAGAAAGAAAAATATCCCTTTATACTGGACTGATGTAGATAAAATCTTGATCCTGTCCTGTTTTCCAGGGTATTTATCATCCTCAGTACCAATTTTGAAGGACAATAAGGATTGAATATTTGGGCTACTGTTTTACTGCTTTTGGAATAAAGGTTGGAAAAACAGAGAAGAAGGCACCTCTCCAGCCCTATGTGCCTCATCTTTAACAGGAATGCCTGCACCTATATATGTGGATTAATCTGGAGCCAAGTCAATAACATCTCCCATACCTCTGCTTGAATTTTGTAGTTAGTAGATCTCTATCAAAGTCTCTAGGACACATTATATTAAAATTATAAACATCACTACCTGCAATACTAACCCGTTTCATGCAGTAGGAAAAAAAAATAAATCATACCCCTGAATGCTTAAGACCTGAGTATCAGAATTAAAAGCAAACTCTTGAGGAAAGGACAGATTAGTCCTTTTGAGGCCACTTCTCTTCTGGTACTGATAAAGAAGCAATTATCAAGCTGATATAGTCAACTATTCCATAACTACCTGCATATTCACCCCTAGAAATAGGGAATGCAGAAGGAATCTTCTTTTTCTCCTTCTCACTTGGAGGTGGCTCATAGCTGTCATCAGGATTCTCTTCACTGGGGACCACATACATCTCAGAGTCAGAGTGGTCATCTGGATTTTCATAATCACTGTCCTGGAAAGACAGAACTTCCCATTTCTCACCTCATAGCATACTTATGGCTTCATAGCAATGTATAACACAAATATCCTTGCGTGAACATGATAACTAAATTACAACACATCGTATTCCCTTTTAGTGCTCCCTCTTTAAACAAAGAGGCACTCCCGTCTCCTCCCCTTCTCCTCCTCCCAAGAGCTCCCTGGTTTCTTGCTATCTCCAAGGGCTCCTTTCACCTCAAGAGCTCAGTCTTCAAATTATGGACCAATAGCTTGTTTCCCTTCCCAGGACAGTTCCTTTCTAGAGCCAGCTGTGACACTTGATGTGTGTTGTCACTTCCTCTCCCCTTCCTGTTAAAAGGGTGCTCAAGATCTGACTCCAGAAGGAAATAGGTTACTTCAGCCTGACATTTGCACCATTACTTTACATGGCTGACAGCCATGACTTGCTTCATTCTAATGTTTTCTAAAATCTTAGCAGAAGTTTTCATTTTTAGTAAGAAGTGGCTTTCCTCTCCTCACCCTTCCCACCTTTCCTCCCCCAAATAAAAACTCTCATGATTTCTGAAATTATTGTTCAGTTTGGGAAGTCCCTCAAATTGATGCCATGTGCTTACTTATCCAAAAACCTTAGTGTTCATGGCTACAATTGACAATGCTTTTGAGAGTACTTTTAAGTTGAATGTAAAAAAATTGAGGCCACTAAAAATCAGTGGCTAGTTGTGAATAAAATTGATGTAACAAATAACATGACATTTCAGTAGTATTTTAAAGTTCAACCACAAGTAGATGATTTAAAAAGAAACTTTTCTTATTATTTCTTAAGTTATTAGTGCTAACTTGTTGCTAGAGTGACCTCCTACTAGCCCAAAGTATGTACTTACAAAATCATCTGACCATTGTTCCTCTTCATTGTCTGCATGTTCTAAACCAAACATTAGAGTTATTTAAGGAGATGTAATAGTGAATATAAATGTTTATCTTAGATTGGTTTTTCAATCTATACTTATCATAGTTAAAAAAGAGCGAGCAAAATTTCCAAACAGTTCTGAGCAACACATCTGGTTTGGACTGAGTAGTAAATGAAATGCTTTCTTGCTTGTTTTTGACGAATTATTTCAGAGCTGTTGGAAAAGCATTAGAAAATGACAAACTGCACAGTCTGAACAGCAGAGCACGCACTTTACCCACAGTGTCCTGCTAATGCATCTCATTTTTAAGTAGGGGTGACAACTTCTAGATAATGGAACTCTTGCTGACCTCTGGGCCCTGTACCTTCTTGTTTCTTGGTTGAACTGCCAAGACAGCACACCAATTACAAGTGTTTATGTTAAACAGGGAACAGTTACCTGATAACTTCCAAACTCTGTCCTCCTTTCCTCTATTCTTGTCTTAACAAGATGGCTGTTAACTTGTAAAAATAGCCATGAACTAGTTTGTGGGCAGTGCTGTATGACAAGCAAGTAGAGGTCTACCTTTAAGATAATTCATGACGTCATCATTACATTAATAGGATTAAGATTTTGAATCTGTAATGATGCATTTGTTCAATTTCTTCCCTATTTACTTTCACATCACAGTTTCTACAAGGAGGGACTGGATGCAAATTCTCCTCCATTCGTACAGCCTAGATACAGAACTCTGATTAAGACTGATTTTGAAAGAGTAGTTACTTGCTACTCTTCATGCCAGCACAATTCATCATTTTTTTCTTGCCTTTCATTTCAGAGCTGTGAACTACCTTCAGAGTTGTTGATAATGGTATCCTGTTCTCTCATTAAAAACAAATTATGAGGCAATGTATAACTGAAATACTGTTAGGCATATAGATAGCAAATTAACACAGACATGCAGTTTAAATTTACATTAATACAGCCTTACCTGAAGCATAATCCCTTTGTGGTAGACTTGGCGGTGGCTTTTTTTTAAGCCTGTAAATTATAATTATTACATTTATGATCTCATAAGTAACATTCATTGGAAGGGAGCATTAGCCAGACACATTAAAAAGCTGATAACAAAAGATACCTGCAGCTGAAGAAATACAGATTACCATCACAGATGCTTAGCAAATAGCTGTAGAAGAATGCTTTGAAAAGCTAGAAACTGATAAAAAAATAAAATAGAATCTGATACTTTAATATTTTTTTTCACTTAGAACATATGGTGAAAGGACAGCTTCCTTGCTCACCCCCCCTCCTCCTCATCTTCAGAAAGAGATGAGATAGGGGGCAGAGATAAATGATGATTTACTGGAAGATGAAAATCTGTTCAGGTTCACAGAGGCTTTACTAAGACTATGTCATAAGAAAGTGGTGTAGCACTCTCCATTCGTATTTTTAGAACTGTAATTTTGCATGTACTTTATTTGCTGATTAATGTTTAAATGTATACCAGGTCTCTCAGTGAAAGATTCTACTTTTTATTATTTTATGATGTTATATCCCTTTTTTGGTAAAAACTGTTACAAGTGAGCCAAAAGATAATTTGTAGAAATACTGAAAGGATCTTTATGGCTATACAGGTTCATATGTATGTGCATGTATATATATTCAGCAAGCAGGAGTACACATAATAGGTGTAAACACACACACACATATATATGTATGTAGTCATGTATACTCCTCCTTACTAACTTGCAGCTGTCCAAAAAAGACAATGAATTACAGTCAGTTGAATTATTTCACTACCCTGTAATCAAAGAGAAGAATTTGGGTTTAAAGTCAAGATGAACAGTGCATGTGTGATGTCAGAGGCCAGACTGATGTCTCTGCAGAGGGAAAAAACTACAACCCTTTGTTTTTTCTGTAGCTAGAGAAAACATTAAGATAATTTATGACAAAAAATTATTCTTTAAAGTGACTTTTGAACATTGTCTGACAGTACCCTGTAGCACTGATGAGACCGCACCATGGACCTGAAGCTTTCTCCACTGAACTGATGACTTCACTCATTCTTCAGTCAGGTCCTAACAAATTCATTTGCAAAAATAAGCAAATAATTAAAAACCAAAAAATCCCTAAAGAATTTGAAATAATTTTTTTTGGATCTCTGAGCAATAGTGTTTAAAAATGTTGCTTTACCACAATAATTTGACATTCAGTATTTAGGTCCTGAGCTTGCTGCCTAGGTATCATTGTTCAGGTACACTGTAACTCAGGGTGGTGACATGCTGGCACCACCTCATCAGCTTACAAACTTTACCTGCCTGTTTTGAGAAATGCTTTAGCTACTTCTGAGTTGAATTAATGGAATTCTGTTGTTCAGATAGTCACCAAAACCACCCCATGCACATACATGAATCAATGAATAAATGGTGAGGGCATTGCTAAAACTCAAAAAAGCCCAAACCCCCCAAAACAAACAAAAATCAAACCAGGAAGATTATTTTTGCAATGTTAACCTGCTTTGTTCATAGCTAACAACACTAATGATGGATAGCTGCCTCCTCAGAGGTTTTAACTTCCTGCAGCATAATATAACAGTGCACAAACAGTAAATTAAAAAGCATTCTCAACAGCTCTGCTCTGGTCTTCTGTCCAGGTTAGCACAGCCATGTTAGAAAGAAAATCCCAGGGCCACTGCCAGGGCTCATCTCAGGTCTTAGGGAGGGGAGACCAAGATCTCTTGATGTATTTTGCAACACGTCTGCCATGAGTTGTTCAGAAATGGTGGAGACTTGGAAAATAGTGGAACTGAGGCAACAGTAAGAGGCTGTCTGTGTCATGGTATTAAGTACATGGCTTAAGCAACATCACCCATTTCTAGGCTGCTACTCTTGTAAATCCTGGCAGTGGCCCTGGCAGAAAATGTAAATACGTTATAACGAAAGCACACGAAATACAGAACAGAGGTCTGTGTCTAAGCAGTCTATCATGCTATGGTGCAGCTATGGAATAGCATACCGATCCCAAGTATCTTTCCCAGTTTTGCAAATTAAGGCCACTTGTTCATTTTGGAACCTGAATATCAATAGAAGAAAAGAAACAATGTTTCTGTCACAGAGCTAAAACAGTTCACGGCCACATCTATATTTGCTAGAATCTTTTCAAATATGTTATTTATTCTAAAATTCAAATCCACTTAAAAAGTAGTTTTCACTATACTGGTATGATTTTCTGAGTGCCAGAACTGGAATCCAGCTCTTTTGAAGTCACCTGGAGCTTCACTTTACAGGAGCCAAAACTTTACCCAATGTGCAAACCACAACACAAACTCATCAAAAGACACAACCCTATGCCAAGGCGTGGTTACCCAGCTATTGCAGACACTGACCTCATTATCCACACAGATCCTTGCAGAATGGCAATTGACTCTGTCCTGTTCCCCGAAGTTAATGAGAAAGGACTGGAAGAATCAAATGCCATCCAACTGAGCGTGCATATTTAAATGTATTTAATCCTAGTACACACATTGTAGCTTCAACAAATAACCAGGTAGCACTTGAGACATTTTATATAATGGGTTATAGATGCCTCTCACACAAGAACAGAGTGCAGGGTACAGAAATTCAGAACAACTAATAAGAGAGTAAATTATTGCATTTTAAAACAATGTATTCCAAGATTTTGCCCTACAATATGCTGAGCTTGATCCAACAAAACATTTAGGCATGTACTAAACTTTTCTCTCATATGTGGTGCTGTAGGAACTGCAAATATTAATTACGAATTTGTAGCACATATTTGTTTCCCTTGTTTTGTTTTTTTTGAAGAATTTTAAAATAAACTGCAGCGGAGGCTTGGGTGTTTTGCTCTAGCAACGCTTGTTTTTAGAGGCTACGCCCAGAAACATAACCAAACATAAATATTAGTAGACCTTTATGTGTAGCACTTAAATTTCCCCACAGGTGCATTTCCCCACTAGTGTTTCTCCTCACTCCCCCAGCATTTAAGATACACCTGAAAACTCTTTGTTTTCAAAAGTCCTTTGCTTTTTGTATTATTAAGTCTGTACAACGTCCACTCCATCTTAGGAACCATTTTAACATAATAGTTTTTACAAAAATTATATTGGTATCTTTTCCGAGTTGAGTATTTATAGTAGATATTATCTTTAAGTGCACTAGCTCATCACACTTGTGATTAAACAATAAATTAGTTTAACTTTGCCAGAAGCATTTTCAGAGTTCCAAAAGGTGTGATGCTAACAAATTAACTTTTCCTGAACTGTGTTCTCATAACCTTGTGGAATAGTTTGTTACAGATTTGGAATTATGTGGCAATTGTACCAGATAAAAGTAACTGAAAGCGTTTTGGTTGTTTTTGAAAGTGTTATTACTACTCTTTCACACATGTTCTTACATTGTGCTATGGCAATTATAGTAATAAAAATCTTGACACTCAAAACACTCTATTCAGCTACACAGTGATTTTCATGTTCCTTCAGAATAACAGTTAAAATTAGGTATTATACTTTTTCCTGTTTTCTTTTTCTAAGTGTGGTACAGCTTGATTTTAGTACTTTCTCACATCGCTTGGTTCATAAAATATCACTTTTCCCTCTGCCAAGGGTTTGATCATGAAATGTCTTTTACCTGGAGCTATGCAGGTTGAAGAGACATTTAGTGACACAGCAACTATTTTCCTGCCTAAACTTACTGCCTAAACGCTATAAAAAAATGAACCACACAAATCTAAAGCAAAGACATACCCAACTAAAAAGCTGGGTAAAGCATCTCTGTTCCATTTTTCAGGTCACATGGCAAATGTTCAAGAAATATATTTGGATAGTATGCAGTCAGAAACACCACTACAACTGCATGATTTCTGATGGCTTTGTGAAGGGTGTGATATTACAACAAGGTGAATAAATTGAACTTCTTGTTTCTTATTCAGCACAGTAGGTCAGCACGTACCAAAACTTGAGGGTGAAGTCCTGACTTTGCTGTACACGCAGTGTGTCTTTTAGCATCGGCCTCAGTGGAGCCAGCATGCCACTGAACAAAGCCTAGAGGCTTAAAGCTTATGATTTACAGATGAGTGCTATGTCTTTACGGGTGTTTCAAGCATAGGCAACCATCCTACATCATGAAACCTATGATTTCTCTGCTTCCCTGTTTTGTATAAAGGATGTGAATATGAAAAAAAATGCCCCCAGCTCTCATTGTTTATACAATGCTGGCTACACTCATTGCTTCTACACCTGAGTACATAATCCTCCTTGACACTGTGATCTGCACAGCAGCTGGGACTCAGTGTTGTAAACAGTTTTGCATGTGATTAAGGGAAAGCAGGTGACTGCTATCCTGAAGTGGCCAATATTTTTACGGCCAGCAAATGTTGAGTGGGAATGGGAAACAAATAGGAACTTTTAAGCAATGAAAAAACAACCTGTCAATTTCTTTCCTGTTACCAGGACTGTTCAGCCTGTTTTCCACAGACTTTTAAGACACACATGGATAGTAGACTAATTCCTCCCCACCTGCACCCCACAGATGAACTAGACTGGAGAGCAAAAGTCTTGATGCAAGAACTTTTACATTTCTGCATAATCAAGAGCCAATCCAGATTTTTGGAAGTGTTTTAACAAATACTGCTAGTAAGTCCAGAGTTTTTTGTGAATATTTGATAATTGTTTCAATTTGTGTAGCAGAGGCTTACCATATACATCTGTGTGATAACTTCAGGCTTCAGATAAGCAAGTACACTATTTGAATTCTCTAAAATTATTTCTACTTATAATAGGTGTGATTTTGATGTTTTTCCCCAGCATATGGATGAATCTATGCCACATAAAGCCCACTTAAAATAAATTTTTTCCTGCTTCAGTCATGTTTAGAACCTTGACATTTAATAGAACAATCCTTTAACTGAAATGGAAGTAGTGATCAACTGGATAACCATGTTTTAGAAAAAGCATCTACAATCAAAAAAAAGCCCCCAAAGGGCGCATAGTGAGGAACACAGCCAGCTCTAATTCTGTAAAGCTTAGCATCTTATCAGTGTTGTCAACTCTTGTTTTTATTGCAAGTCTCATTATGTGCTGGGTTCAAGACTTGAGCTCCGAAGCAATGTGCAAATATTAGAAATTCTTCAATTTTTAAAAACTAAATTTCTGATCTTCATAACTGCAAAAAAGATTAATGACTCAGATGAATCACAGTAGCATGAGAAAGATTATTATGTTTTTACACCTTGGTTTGTGTTCTTATAACTTGGAGAGTTGACATGTGAGCTTTGTGCTGCAGTCATACTCTAAGAGAGTTTTTATGAGTCTGCTCTTTTTTTTTTTATCTCTAGTAAATCAAAGAATTGCAGTGCTATAGCAGCAATCTTGTCTCTGACACTTAATGATGACCTTCCCAGCTTCTGCTACATTTGGCTCTCATGTCACTTCTCCCTTTTCTGTTCTTCGTCTCTTACTTTTTAGGAAGGACACACAATCAGAGCAACTGATTAACAACAGAATTAACGTTCAGGCAACTATGGGAGACACTTTATAGCCTCAAATTATAAACTTTAGATGCTTCTGTTGTTTCTGTCACCTGCTTTCCTGTCTGAGGCTTTTGAACTGAGGCCACTGGAACATTATTAATTGCATATAAAAAACTATTGTGAAGTAGGAAGCCACCCTTTTATTAAAAAGCAACAACTGCAAGAAACCCTCTTTAACCCCCTCCCCCCCAAACACCACCAAAAGCCTTGACAGCTTAGCAGTTCTTCCCTGTGAACATGTCCCAGGTGAAAAAGAGCTTTTTTGTAGATGGGTGCTGAACAGGCAGTCACTGTATTAAGAACAAAACCGCAAATTAAATTAAAACCCCAAGTAGTTGAAAGAGGGTCATTTTAAGGGAAAACCTCCTTTTGTGCTTGTGGAAATAAGTAAGTATACCAAGTGACTGTGATTAAGTGTGAATTGCAGCAATTTTAGAGTGAAAGAGGATGAGTAAAGGAAAAAAGTTATCTCAAAAGTCTATCTGATACATCAGGTGTTTTACCATCAGAGCCTGCTCAAGGTCTGTGGACAGAAACACAGCTGTGAAAATGAGAGCACAAAGGAGGGCTTGGAGCCCAAGATTACTCCTCCTGCCAGGGGAACAGGAGAGCCAGGCAGTCCTGCTGCTCCTAGGAGTGCATCCCTCTCCTCTGGCAGCTGCCCCACAAACACCAGCCCCGCCTGGGCTGGCAGCAGGGGCAAGAGCTGAGCCAGCCTGGCTTTCCAGAGCTCTTGCATAGCCAAACCAGGCAGGGCCCTACTGCTTCTGCCAATAGCTGACTGATAGTTTCATACATACCAGAATTAGCTGTTTCCCTTGAACTGCCATCATGGTCCCTCTTTAGGAACAATTTAAAACAGTGTTTCCGTTGTGTCTTTTACATACAAGAGCTGTATTTCTCAAATTTAATATGGTTGTCCTGGAAACACTGCAGATAGGGTGTAGTAATTAACTTCTAAAAGTACTTAATACTTTTGTTGCCAATGACCCACGTAAAGAAAGATATCTGAATGAGAAAATCGCACCCAAATGGAATTTCAATGCAAATGAGCTGTTGCATTAAGAAAAGTGTGCTAAACAGCTAATTGCTTTAAATAGATGTTTGACTGGAAACAGTGAATAGTGTACTCATTTGACAAGGATGCAGAATTACTGGATTTGTTTCTATGTATAAATACACATGAATATTTTATGATACTTTCATGCACGTGACACCAATCTGCATGTTGTTCAGCACATCTTACTGGAATAAGGGTGCTAGGTAATGCTGGATTTTGTTTTATGAGAGCAAAACACAGGAGGACTTAGCATTTTTATGGGAATTTTAAGCATGATGTCTGACCAGTTGGTTCAAGGTGGAGCTCAAATGCAACTTAATTGCAATAGGAAGCCTAAACAGTTGCCTAAGGAGAAAGGCACACATGCAAACAACAAGCAATGATCATTCCCAGTGAACATTCAAGAAAAAGGCTCTTCACTCTCATACTGTTTTTTTTTCAAGGCTACAAACACAACCTACCATTGGACTCCAGTTCTGCAACTACTTTATGATAGTCTTAATACTGATGACAATTCTGTACATTGCAGTCTGAACCAAAGCTCTTTACACACACTGAAGTACATCCCTCTAGAATGACATGGTCCCATCATCCAAGTACTACACACCACTATGCTCATAATCCAAACTTCCCCACATTGATAAAACTAGGGATTGACATTGCAAACTTACTTTTTGAATTTGTTTATTATCCCACTTTCATTTTTCTTGATGTCATGCACCATCTTTTGAAGCTTCCTGTAAGATATTAAACAAAGCCAGCATTAAATTACCAAGTGGCTGAACAGCCATTAATATAAATTAAGAAAAATATGCTTAATATATCTTCAATAAGTAGTTTAATTGTTAAATCATTTGTGCATGAAGTTTTCCTCCCTTTTTAAGAGCTCTTTAGCATTATTTGTGTTATCCTTGTTCTTAATACAATTATGTACAGTATAAACAATCAATTTAAGAGTAAGTGCATCAGGAAAAAATAAATCACTGCCTAAATTAATAGTTTAGAATATTTAAATGTTAACATTTTATCTAGAACTGACTTTACAATACTGCACAGCTATAATGAGAATGTCCTCTGATTTCTTAAATATAATGACAATCGTGGACAAATAATTCACAAGCACATCTTTAACTCCTGCTGAATACTCAAACTATTAATTTACAGCAAAATGATAAAGTGCTAATATAAAGAAATGAATTACTTATAGTTGTGAGAAACAGGTGTACAACAAAATGCTCCAAAATTTCCAACAACAATGTACTACATCTGTAAGAGTAGTTTGGATTACTATCTAAACTAACCAGATACATGAAATCTGAGGTGAAAAGCTCAGAAGAACTTCTGCTTTTCTGTTGTATTTGTTGGGGTTTTTTTTCCTAACAGATTCAGGTTCTGGTTCTGCTTGAAACATCAAAAATAGCCATCATCTGCAGTTTGCTGTTTCTGTGTTGTGCCCCAGCTGGCACCTGGCAGTGTCCATCAATGAAAAGTAATAAGGAATGAAAAGAATGAGAGGAGATCTAAATGGTTTTCTAAACCTTTCTAAATCTCCTCTAGTTTGAGGAGAATGGTTGTCTGCAAGTGCTTGTATTTCTTTCAGAAAGGCTTGCCAGATTTCAATTAGGGATGCATGTCAGCATCAGTTACATTTCCTTTGTTGTTGTTTGTCCACCACCACCAACAAAAGCCTAATAGTAGATTTCTATCTGAATATTGCTTATTGCTCATCACTGACATTAATACATCTTTACATTAGCAAAATTATGGCTTTATTTTGAGAAAAGGTGGGCTTTTTTCACATTACTGGTTTTATTCTATATTGTCATTTAGTTGCTAAAAAAATCATCACACATGAATGCAAATAAAATCCACCACAAAATTGATAAGCACAGGTACCTGAATTAGTTGGCTTTTCATTTGATCATATTTAGGTGAATTGATTAGAGTGTCATGGGAGTTCCATGAGTCTTGAATATGGCTATCATTTAAAAGATCATTTTATTACATATTTCTATTTAAAAAGGTGCATTTAAATTAATCACATGCACTGGTGCTATTATGATATTTTTTTCCATGCAGAAGGACTGAAATCAAAACATTCCCATTTTTTGCATAGTCAAATTTCCTACAAATCTGTGTCTCTTATTTCTTATTCTTTTTATGGAGTCATTTAGATTTCTAATTACAGCTTTGATAAATTAGAGAGTACCTAATATGTGTTTGTGCGAATTTTTTCAGTCTTTAAAGTTACATAGCTCTTATAGGAGTTGTTAGAACACTTGTTTGTTGCCCCTGGAGAATTTATTTTGTCTGAAGCATGTGAGAGTAAGCAGATAACCAGTTCATTAAGTGGGAAGTGTAGGAAGTCATCAAGCACAGCTGATCTCCAGTTCAAGTGGAATCCCCTTTGACCCATAGAGTTGAATGGGCTGCAAAAACCAGTCTGTCCAGTTAGCTGGAGGCTGAAATTTCTTGAGGTGGCAGGCCATATAAAAGACAACAACTGAAAAGTTTTACAAAGAGCTGTCTGATTTGTGATCTTAGAGAGAGAGAAGAAAAAAATGAGAGTCAGATAGAAAAGTCTATGGCAAGAGGGTTCTCCAAATCTTAAGGGCCTCAACCCCGAGCCCAAAGGCCATTCCAGAGCGATGAGAAAAGTGAAGCACAGAAGGGCATTTATACACCTAAAGTTTTGACTGAATCTATATATCTGACTAGCACTAAAATACTTGTATGCCTCTCAAATATTTGAGATTATACTCCAAGTAAACAGGTTTGTTGTGAGAGGACCTTACCAGAGCAGCAGCCCCGAGAATACCTAGGAAATGGGGGCTCCCATGGCCCAGTGTAGGCAGCCCTTGTGTCAGGTATGTAACTACAACCCTCTTTCTTCACAACACGTCTGAGTCAGGACCTCATTACCAACTAATGTTTATTCTCTAGTGTTCTCTTGGGATGAGCAGATACTAGAAATACTCAAGGACCTCCATCAGCTAGTACTCTAAATGAAAATTATGAGTAATGCTTGTCTTACATTGCATTGCATATAATTAAAGATAATCAAGAGGTAAAACTTAAAGTTGCTTCTTTAACTACAAGGTCCAACTCCTCATTAAACCTACTTGGGATCTTTCTATGCAAAATCAGGTTTGCAGATAAAGGTGCAGTCTGTGTTACTGCCAATCTTTGAAAACACATTTCAGCAATGGATATTTTGAGATACAGTATAATTGTAACTGGTACAGACTGGATGGGACCCTTTGATCAGATCTCATAGCACACAGAATAGATTTTCAAAGTTCTGCAGGTAGTAAGTTTGGAAGTCTAGGCTGTAGGTCCTTCTAAAAAGTTTTATGTTTCTTACAAATACATTAGAAATTCTACATGTTGGAAGGAATAACAAAAAACGACAGAAACCTAAAATAAAACACTTTTTAGCCCTGCGTTGCTATTTTTCATATCTTATCAATTTGAAACTCCAGTAATTCAGAATTACCAGATCTGTTGAAAAAGGGGTCACTAGCTGTGAAACAGATGTGAAGGAAGGTGGACAGTTTTACTGTTGTAAATACCATACATCGTGAAAGAAGGATTTGCTGTGTATTTGCAAAATACCTTGCTGCACTCAAGGACTGGCAGAGCTGCCTTGAGATAAAACAAAATGAAACAAACCCACCCTCTCTTTGATCTGGTCACAGCTCAGCTTATGAGGAACATGGGATGATGAAGGGAGGATGATGAGTAGACCTGGCCTGTGACACATCCCCGCCTTCAAACATCACCTGGAAGCCTTTGGCTCTTTTGCATACAGTCCCTCCTACAAAAGCTTTCCAAAGGTAAAATCATTTTTAATGAGAAAAATGAAGAAGAATAAAGTGCGTAACATGTTTTCAACTCAGATGTGAGATGAGGTAGAGAGTCCCCAGACTTGAGAAAGAGAAGTCCGTCTTAATTTCAAACAGATGTGTAGTATGGAATTCTCCAAACATTTAAACTAGTTTTTGAGAAATTGTATTTATGGGTATTAAAATCTGTGAAGACATTTACCAGTATGTATTGTGTAATATGTGTGTTATGGCTCGGAGCAGCCAGCATGAGTGGCTCCCCAGTGGTCATGAGCTGTCCCCGCTCCTGGAAACAGGGAGGGATCTCCCATGTGCATGAGCAGCACAGTTCACCCCCTTGTGCACAGTGAATCCAGTACTTCACACTTTCAGCACACACATTGCTTGTCAGTATTTTATCTGTACAGCTGCCTCTGTCACAGGGGAGTGACAGCCCATAGCAAGAGTATTTTGCAGGGTCTCTGAGTAGGCAGAGGGACAATTGCTCCAGGGTGTCTGGCTGTGAGCACTTGCACCTGAGAGGGGTCCTGCTAATGTTTTTGGAAACAGGGCTGACTGCAGCATCAGTGGGGAGTGGTAGCAAAACAGAAACTAATTTTAAATGATTTACAGGAAATTTTCTCTATTACAAGCGTACCTATTTCTGTTTATCTGGGGGATGAGAATTATACCTTCTTAAATTTCTGGCGTTTACCGGACTGTCTGAATTTATCTGTTTTGCCTCTTGAAAAATCCCCATCTGTACTCACAAACCAGTTTCTTTAGTTAAAGAAGAGCAGAATTTTGAACATGATATATTCACACGTTTGCTAGGGCAGCTTTGCAAGCAATATTGACACATTCACCATTAAGGGATCCGTATGTTCCTTCTCCTAACATCAGTTAGATCTTTAACTGATGAAGTTGAATTGGTTTTAAAATAGTAAATATAATTTAAAAAATAAACACACTAAGTCAGCCAATTTGCATGCCAATTGCAGTTCTTACACATTTTTGGGTACATCTGTTTCTCACTGACAGGACAACCTGTAGTTCTGTGCCTAGAGAGTCACATTTTCTGAAGATTACTACATCCATTCACTTAAAGTAAGACTGTGGGTAGGTGCAGCACTCACTTTTGTCTTAAGAAAGGCAGATCACATTTAAACAAAAAATTGTTGTTTCTCAGAGTTTTTGTTTGTTTGGGTTCTTTTTCAGGCAAATTTAAATAGTTTACATTAGAAACCTAGAATGGGATTTATTAAGTGCAAATTCAGACTTGAAACAAAAAATGTCCAAAAATACCCACTTGCCTCAGCTATAAAGTTTTACAGGAAAGAGCCACAAAACATAAAGCAAGGATGAGTATAATGGAATTTGGAGAATAAAAGCTAAGTTATTAGAAGATAGAAACCAAAACTCAAAGAGCAGAAAATTAAAAATTACTACAGCTACCTCTGTTAATTAAAAAATACCCCACATTAAAATATGAAACCAAAGAAAGAACAGCAAGTCCAGACTCCTCCTTTATGGCTTCTCACAGCACAATTATTCCACCACCTTCTCCCCAGCTGGTCTTTGGTTTGTGTTTCTATTATCCTTCAGTTTTATAAACAGCTATGCAGGTGACCAACTTAAGAAAGAAAGTTATTGTTTCTGGGAAAAGGGGAAGACTCCTGCTTCCTTTTGAGGAGGGGAACCTGCTTACCTAGAAGGGGATTTGCAAAAGTACCACTTGAGATTTTGAAAAGCATGAAGCTCTTATGTTGAAATATCTTCTCAAACTGAAGTAACAAACTAGAAAAGTACCACCTTTTCTATGCCAGGCTTCCATGAAAGCAACGCTCCTGACATGGTCTTTGTGGAAGAACACGGATTTTGATGAACTGGGAGAGCCTTCCTAAGATGTATTCTCATATTACTTGTCAGTTTAGTGCCTCAAAGACAGTGAAATGCAATGTTATAAAACAACTCTATCTCCTTCCACCTCCCTTCTAATTTCTTGGTAGACAGCAAAAAGAAATACCAATTATAGAAAGCATCTAATTCCTCACTAGACCTCCTTCAGGTGCTTCAGATCTCCACATGCACACACCCTTATATCATATGCTACCTGGAACAGCAAGAGTGGGAGTTGTTCGCAAGGAAATGCCAGGTGGAATCAGCCACCTGGGTCAGAGTTGGTGTTTTCAGGGGCTGTGATATGTGTAAAATGCATAAAAATGTGTAAGAGAGACAGCTGTATCCTTGAGGTGCAGTCAGATAAACCACCTCAGTAGCTACTGGTCCAAGGTAGGGCCTTACAACCCCTCATCCACTCTGGGGTCTTATCCACCTCCTGCAATGGCTTTCATGATGGGAGAAGAGGAAGTTTAGAGCTGGAGGTGGTAACCTGTGACACCAAACCATCCATTCAAGGCACTGAGCCTTTGATCTTTATCGGTAAAGCTATCTCAAAGCTGTGAAGAAAAGTTCAAAGAGGTTTGCTTATCAGAAGAAGTCAATTACAGCTACCTATCTGAGAGGAAGAAGGAACAAGGAATTGTTTTCTCCCGTGCTTGGGAGATGCACAAGGGGAAATGACAATAGTTTATAGTAATTCTGACAAGAGTGTTGATTTTTTTAAAAGTCTCAAAAACATCCTATTCCACTCACTTTTGAATCATCCACTATTTTGCCTAAAGGCAAACCCCATAGTTAGAGCAGGTGTGTGTTTACATGGTACACACAGAAGCACAGAAAGGCTAATTGATTCATATGCCCTCTACGCAATCTTTACAAAAATGCTGACAGTCCTCCTTGTACTGGTAAGTACTAATATTCACTGAGTAAATAAAAAAGTAGCATGTAAAGGGATAATACATCCTTGACAGAAATCATTCCTAACATGAAAGTAAACAGTGTAAGTACTTTGAGGTGACTTAGAGTTCTGCATATTGAAAGAACCCATTCTAAGCATTTGAATTTACCTGGAAACAAACAAACACACACACACACTTGAAGGTTTGGACACATCTTCCCTCTTATCCAGATTGCTCTTCCCTTTATCCCAACTATACTAGTAATACCATAAGGATTACAGAAAATAATTAGATATTATGATATGTAAGTGAATTACATGTCACTTTTTGACATAAAAGGTAGAGGATATTTTCTGTTCTGTAACTGACCTGCTCTGTTTTGAGCCTTTTTTTTTTTTTTTTGCACCAGCTCTCTGGATAAGTTAATGCATTATAAAACAAAAAAACAAGAAGCCGCATTCACAAGAGTTACTCCACTTTTCTGAAAGGTTTTCAAGCAGTAGGAGGAAGATCAGCACATTAGGCTACTCTAAAATACAGTTCCAGTTAAAACTGAGTGCTGTACCTCCCTGAAGGATTAGTTCCCTACAGCCTGATTGCTCAAGGAGAGCAAGTGCAGAAATTTAAAAGAATTTAAGGGGCTTTTATGTTTCAACAAGAAGACGAAACAGAAAGTCATTGCAGGGAAATGAATAAAGACAGGATCTGGTATGGACCCAGAAAATTACCACTAACAAACACTGCTGTACTTGGGCTGAAAGTGTTCTTGTTCAAGCAACAGAAGCATACCCATCATAGATGTGGGGTGGCACTGACAGGGATCTAATGGAGGTTACTCATGGATCAGTTTTGTTTGTTTTGTTCTGAAGCCTATCAAATTGTGTTAAAACTCTTGAGAAATTCCCTAGTTGGTCCCTATGCCACTTTAATGGAGCCCACATGGGCTGCCATTGAAAGGGGAAATTCCGTTCTTCTCTGTCCTCGATGCTTCCCCAGTTATGATGAATCACGGGACTTCCAGCTGGGAAACGAACTTCTTTTTTCTTTTGCCAATTTAGATATCAGCAGGGTCAGATCCAGCTTTGTCACGTGGTCATTGAAACCCTAGTGCCAGTGAGAGGGCAGAGAGGGGCAGGGTGAGCAGGGGCATTGGGAGGGTGGAAGAAAGGGATCTGCTCTTTTGTCTGCAACTCAGACTTATGCTAAATTAAACTGGCAATGTAGCTACAGCTTCAGTAGCACATTTGTTGCCTCTGTGCTTCTTGCAGAGATGCCTACAGCATCCATATTTTAAGACAGGAAGGAAAAACTTAGCCACATAGTATAGCCTCTGGTAGTAACAGCCTACTTCAGCCGGTTTCCCCTTGAATTAAGCTTGAAAAACATATACTCGTGTTTTTCATATTATTGCCTCAGGATACATTATTTCAATTCTTTCTAAAGTATTTACTGGGTAGTAATTTATGTTGAGGTCATAAACTTGTAGCATTGCACATTTGGCTTTGCTAATGTCTGGAAAATTAACTTGTTCAAAATGTATATACTAGCAGATTAGGATAAAGATGCTAACAGAATTTTCAAGCTTCTGTTACTCCTCAGTAATTTATTATGGCTAGCACAAACCAAACATATTTACATAGTACGAACAGTCCTTTTACAGTTTACCAAAAAATCTAAGATGATGCCCTAGAGCCAAATGGGAAAATATTGTCCCTTTCAGCCATTGCTTCCCATCAATTTTTCAATTCTCCTGTCTGCTGAGCATATAAACTAATACAGTTTTCCAGTGCAACAATTTATGATTGTCATATGTGCCTTCCAAATGCAAAGGATCTATCACGTTTTAATGTCCTGTGCAGTACATGGGTTTTGAATGATTCTGTAAAATACAAAACTGTTTTGTTCTGGAATCAACATATCACTGGGTACTTCATATAATCATATTATGATTTAATATCTAGCACTCTACACAGCTGTATGGGGTACATTTATAAACTAGTGGTAAAAAATGTTTTGCCAAGGTTGCCAGAATGTTGTTTTTTTTTTTTCCCATGGCTATGAAAATTAATTTATTGGGTTATTTGCTTGGCTATTGATAATTTATTATTTTACTAAAAAAGAACCCCAAAACCCCCAAGTCATTAGATCAAATCTAAATTACTCCCTTCTGCTGAATAACTGACAGTCACAGGCCAAGGACAGTGTCATTTGTGTTTGCTATGGTTGACAAATGCTCCTACTCTGGACAGCTATTTTGGCAGAGCTGCAATGTCACTACAAGACCTTATTTTATTTGGAAGAGTGTGCATATGAAACAGTGGTAGAATATGCTATGCCAATGACTGAACAATTTTGCTAGCACAAGTAGAATGAAGCTATAGGTACTATATAAGCATAGCTGATCTTGTGAACAGATCACACTTTACACTGCTGTCTACCTGCAGAGATTAAAGCAGGGCATCTCTTGATAGTTTCAATATTATACTGCATCATTTTGTCCAAATTGCCATATTCTTGTTTAAAACACATGTAGATCACAGTCACACTTAAACATACTTTTCTACAAACAGCATTATAAGTAGGAAATTCTGTGTGAGAATAAATCCTATGTGGTGATTTAGTTTGGGGTTTTTTTTTTCCTCCCTTCAGCTTGTGAGTGGGCTTTTGTTTTTTTGGGTTTTTTTTTGTTCTGTAAAAATTAGCTTGTTTCAGGTTTGGTTTGGTTGGTTGGTTGGTTTTTTAGCTTGGAGGTCAATCCAGGCAGGATGACGCAGCTGGAAAGAAGAAAAGAAGCTTTAAAGGGATTGGTAGAATGAAATGGTTGTGCAGGGAGAAGGGAATAAAGAAGGACAAATACAGATGGGACAGAGGCTATGCTGTGCTGAAGGAAGGTCAGAGGGAGAAGCAAGAGGATTTGGCTGGAGAAGTTAACACTGAGTGAAACAATGGATTTTTGCAGTGGTATTTGGGGAAGTTTGCATTTCCTATCTCATTCCATTCCAAAGTCCAGAGATGGGAGGGATTCATGAACTGTTTAAGCTGACAGAAAACTAGAGGAAAACAGAGATTATAAAACCTTATCCTTTCATCAAAATCGTGTGCTTTGTACGGCAAACAGGACCTAACAATCCTACAGAAAAATCTTTTGTTTGTGCTCATCAGCACAGCAAATGTAGCTGGTGTGACCTCCTTTCCCCATGCCTGTAAAATTCAACTTTGAAGACTGCAAATCACTGAACTGTGATTTCATGTGACCTTATGTTCAGCCTACATTTTGGTGGGCTAAAACACGGGTGTGCCACAAAAGCTGCTGTCACCACAGAGTGATACTGCACAGTGGAAAGTTGTCAGGAGACACTGGAAGCTGAGACAGGAGGTGGCTGTGGGTGGCAATGGGTGGTGTTCCAGAAGACCTTCACAGCTGTTACGTCCTTAGGGCAGATTAGACTTTTGCTAGAATGAGGAGAACACCAGAGCAGTTGAAGAGCAGAAGTGAGGCTGAGAGAATTGGGATTGTTCAGCTTGGAAAAGGCAAAGCTCTGGGGTGACCTTATTGCAGCCTTTTAGTATCTGAAACAAGATAGCATCTGTCTACAAGAAAACTGGAGAGGAACTGATTACAAGGGGTATGCAGTAACAGGACAAGAGGGAATGGCATCAAACAGAGTAGTTTGGATATTAAGAAGAAATTCTTTACTGTGAAAGTGGTGAGGTACTGGAACAGGCTGGCTTGAGAACTTGTGGCTGTCCTACCCCTAGGAGCATTCAAGGCCAGGTTGGATGGGGTTTTGAACAACCTGATCTAGTGGAAGGTTTCCCTGCCCATGGCAGACGGATGGGATCAGGATGGTCCCTTTCAACCCAAACCACTGAATGATTCTATCATTTGCATAGCCTTTCCTCTGGACTCTATGTCTAATAAGAGGTTGAGATGTTGAAGTTGGATGTGGGCTTTGATGTGCAATTCTGTCATGGGGAGTGTTTTCTAGGTTACTTTGAAACTCCAGTTTATTTCTTGCTTGAGTTTACTTTTGTTCTTATGTCTTGTTCAAGTTCATTGAGGCAGAAAACAAAGTTAAAATTTGCCTTGAAAAACCAGATTAAGTTTTTAAGTCCATTTGCTATTTGCTACCACTAAGAGGAATTAGCAGAACTACTATAATAAAATATTTTCTTACAGTGCAAAACTAATATTCAGATATTTCCCAATCATTTTCTCCAAAAGTAAATGCTCCCTATGGTAAAGCATCCTATACATAGGAGGTGTCAGTTTACAGCTAAATATCATTTCACTCCCAAATGAATTAATTTTCTACTATACATTTTCAAAAAGAAACAGTGTCAGAAGATCCTCTGTTAAAAAAAGGCCTAGAAGTTACAGCCAAGCTATCAGTAGAAAATTAGTGAAGACCATAAACACCTCCAAGTTTGACAGACAACTAACAGACATTCAGGCCTCAAGGAAACCTGTCTTGATTTTCATAGAATTAGGACTTAAACCCCTCTTTGTAACAAGGGCTACTAACACAAAATCCTGCAAAAAAACCCAGACACACTTATTCAACCCGAGAAAAGTAAATTGCCAGTTTATTTCCACTTCCTTTTAAATGGGCATTATGCTTGGAGATAATGATTTTAAGCCTTTGTTTTTGTTGGGGGCAGAGACAGACTGCTGGAAATTAATGAAGTTATCTGAAATTAACATGAAACTATTCTCTTGGAAAAGGCTGTTTGCAATCTGGAATTTGCTGGCTGCGTGACCTTAGGCAAGTGAAAGCATGTGGCACACTTTGGTTTGTGCCATGGTTTACCCATCACTGCAGTGGTGATGATGCCTTTGGAAAGGACTTTGTGCTGAGCAGCTGAAGCCAGCTACAGGCAGAGGGTCATCATTAACGTTTGTGGTCATAATAAAAACATGCAGCAGGTCTTAAGAGATGTTGTGACACAGTCACATATAGTAGCTAGAAATTATCTAAATACCAGGAATCATAGGCTTATAGTCTAGGGAAGATAAACCACAAAAGAGTCTGCAAGGTTAGTGCAGATTTTTCTTTGAGCTGACAACTTCCCATTACCCATGCTGTCTACTGCCCCTGATCATGAGTGCATCTATTTCTGTATGTTTGCAGCACAATTTTTTTCCCCTGAAGTTCAGTCTGAAATCCAGGCACACTAGAGCTTGCCATGGCAGCATGGTTATTGCTCATGCATTCACTCCACACTTTGGGAAACAATTCAAAGTACCAGATTATTTGTATGCACCACAGATTAGTTTCTCTCACAATAAATAACCAAGGCTTTCAATTAATTTTTCTTGACTATAAGGAAGAAGTTAGAACACACAATGTACTCTGAGGCAATATTTGTATTATACTGTGCATGCCTTATAAGAAACAATATATAAAAATTAATACTGGAATTCCATGAAATTCCAGCATTCCTGTCCAACTATTACTGAAGTTAGTTGAGTGGCTTAACTGCAAACAATGTACATACCACAACATGTTAGGTAGACAGGCATATAAGAACACTTATAGCTCTTATTGTTGCAATAGACTTAACAAATGGATCACGGCAAGAATTCAGGTCCGACATAAGATTTGCTAATGCAACAAAAACCTAGGTCTGGTATGCTCAGCTATACCCATGGAGAATAGCTCAGCTTAGCGAAACCACATAATATCTAGTTTTTCAGGTCTACACTTAAAAAAATTAAAAGATCCACTCTCAGACAGTGATTCAACAGTAGTGCTTTTTAAACTTTTGCTGCTACAAAGCAGAATTTTTAAGGAAGCTGTCTTTAAAAATGCAAACTACAATCGCTTCAATTGAAACTATGTTTGGCAGGAACATTTCTTGGCATTGCATCTTAGCATATGAAGAAAAGTATGTTTTTGACATAACCACTTAGATCATGTAAGATTCAGTAAACTCTGAACCACCTATGTGTGTTCCATGCAGACAGATGTGGAAATCAACTGGTCATAGAGCACGAGGGGGTACCCAGCTGTTTCAAAGGAGGAGGAAAATAACATACCACCACGTTATGCTGATCTCTTCCTGTATTTGCACATCTCTCTTGGATTTATCCTGTGAATATCTACTCATGGAAAGTTCTGCCTTAAGGTTTTAAGATTCTGATACCATAGTAAGATTTTGTCATCAAATATCCAGGTTTCTAAGGAGTATTTTGACATGCTCAAATTGAAGCATGTGAGTCCACTGAGCATGGTGAGAATGCTCACAGGCTTGAGCAATGTTTTTTCAGACATTCCCTGCACAACTAGGCTGAATTGGCCATGAGCAGGAGAGAAAAAGTAACTTGTAATACTTCAGGTTAATACAGGAAAGCAGAGCTAACTTCTTTCTCTTCTCTATTTTACAACAGTATTAAAACCTCAGACTAGATGGAGAATGTCATCTATGCGAAGATGCAGCAGAGGTGTGGCGCTGCCTTTCAGGTTTAGGGCTTTTGAATCAGTTCACCAAAAAGTTGTGGATTGTTATAACCCTCACATATAGACCCACTTTGGATACTTTAAAGTAATCCTGCTTTGTTTGCAAAAGTGCAGATTAATCCCAGCTACAATTTTATGACAGCAGAGAGTGTGTACTTTATTTTTTATGTACCAGTAATGCATGGAATCAAGCTTTCCATCTTGTTTCTGAACTTGTTATTTAAAGATAGCTAGTTTAGACCAACACTGAGCTCTGGCACCATTTAAACCAGTTTAGACTACTTAAGGTGGTAAATTGCAGACAATGAGGAAATTTTCTGTGTTCTTCCCCCGTCCATTGAGCCTGGGCCATTGAGTTCTTGCCCCTGGGCTTAGGATGCTTAGAAAGCCTGCTAGGCTTTTATTAGGTCTGCCTTGCTGAGGAGCCTAAGTGTCATTGCAGCTCTGCAAGTACACACCCCCCGCAACAGTATTTCAACAGTATGGAAAGAGTAGATATCAAGAAACTGCATTCCATCGAAATGAGCTTTACAAGGGATTATTCCAGTTGGCATGAAGGTTTCTGGGGAGAGAGAGAGACTTGAGAAAGGTCTATAAATTAGTATTGAGTGCCTAAGTATGAATTATTTTAGGAAAAAATATTTTTCAGTATTTCATTCTTATTTTTCAGGGGAAGAAAAAAATTCCATGTTACTTTAAACTGAAACAGAACTTCTTTTAACTATTCAGAAATACAAAAAGTCATAATGAAAGAGTCTTGAGATGCCAACTGTACCAGCACACCAATAGAGACACACTAAAAATACTTCAGTAACGGCCAGCTTCTGCTTTTTTCCTCTCAAGCCGTGTATTTAACATTGTTCTCCTTCACTTAGGAACATTTCTCGTTTTCCAGTTCCCTCTATTCCACCAGTTCTTTCGAAGATTAGGAAATATTACAGAACTTAACTGCGAAAGCCATCTTCATAGGACATTAAAGCATTAAGCAATTAATTAAGTTTTTCTAATTTGCATAAGACGCATACATCATAATGAGTCACACGCTATTTCCTTACAGCTTTGAAAGAGACACTTTGAAAACACTCCTCTTTGCGCTGCACATGAAGCCGACACACATTTTGCTTTGAAATCAGTGTCCTGTTATCCACTCCAGACCCGTGTTTACTTCCCGCACTTCCCTGCAGCGCCCTGGCCACCGCTAATAACTCCGTTTTACTCTAAAACTTCTGCCAACTTCCTCGTGCCTCGGCGCCTCCCAATCCCCCCGCACTCCGCTGCGGGAAGGGGCTCGTGCCCCCGCTGCGCTCCCGCAGCAGCCCCCGCGCGGCTCCGTTCCCGGAGGAGACCGGGAGCGGACCAGCCCCTACCTGAACTTCTCCCCGGCCGGCACCGTCAGCTTGTTGAGTTTGTCCATGCCCGTGAGCGCTGCCCCGCAGGACGCGCTGCCCTCGGCCCGGCACCTGCCGGCGCCGCCGCTTCCCCGGGCCGGGCTCTCCCTCCGCCGGGTCCCGGCCGTGCCGCGCTACCGGAGCCTCTCCCCGTCCCGCCCGCAGGCACCGGCGGAGGAGGGACCCGGGGCTCGGCGCGGCCCCGCCCCGCCCGCGGCGCGCACAGGTGGCTGCGGAGCCGGGAGCCGAGGAGGAGCCTTTGGGAATGGGGCCGAGGGCTCGCCGATCCGCCGATCCACCGATCCGCCTGGAGCTGCCGGAGCGCCGCCGGGCCGCGCTGGCCGGGGCAGCTGAGGAGCGGCGCGGGCGGCCCGGCTGCGCAGCGGGCGGATGCGGACGAGCTCAGCAGGCCGTGCCGGGGCCGGTGACCCACTCGCTGTCACCTGCCCAGCTCAGGTGACTTTGCCGGCTGCGGGGAGAGGTGAAGGCGCCTGGTTCCCCTTCCCGCTCCTCTACACTTCTGGTGAATTTGTGCCAAGTGGGAATATGCTGTGTGGGAACTTTTCCTTTCCCGAGGTTCCCCAGCAAAAGCAAGAGAAAACCATTATCCTATCCCCATTCTTTTGAATGTAACTGTAAAGAAAAAAAAGTTTCTTACCCTAATTCTTAAACTAAGGCAGGAGAAAACCCTGATCCTTCCAGAGACACAGCAAGGCTGTTCCCACCCAAGATGCAGCATGGCAGCTGTGTTTTATGGCTCTGATATCGCTAAGCCTGGGGTTTTTTGCTAGTCTTGAGCTCAACCATATTTTCCTCTTTAAAGACGAACTTTGGAGGCAGCCAGTTGCTTCTGAGGGGCAACGTGGGCAGTTGTTCCCATCAAGCCTTTATCTGAAGGGCTGATTCATTTGAATTCTGCACCTTTGGAGGATGGTGCTTGTTGCTCCCCTACTGTATCTTTGGCCTCTCTGCAGCTTAGTTTATAATCTAAGGCTGTTCTAGGGAAGAAACCTAGTAGTTATTTTTTTAAAAATTGTACAGCTGCATCATTTTAATATGCTTTGATAAGTACAATATGTTTTGAGGACACACAAAGCTATTTCTTGGTGAGATTCTCATTGCCACTTGGCTAGGTTTATGCATGGAATTCTCCTCCCCAGATTGTACTGACTGAAGTTTTATCTTGTGAAACTGAAGGAGCAAAACAGACTTTCCTGGTTAGTGCAGGTGGCTCTTGGGAAATAGCCTGCCATGAGATTTTTGTCTTTGATAGTATCATTCTGATCTTGGCAGGCAGGTGCTTTTGGTCTCTGAGCTTTCAGCATAGAAATCACTTGATATTTTAATACAGTATTTTTCTAGGCTGGGCCGATAGTGTACAAATTGCTTTTTTTGGGGTATCTTATAAAGTTTGTGGGCTTTAAGGAATAATATAATGTTGAATGTCATGTAATACACACCTGGAATTCCACATTGCATTGTATCTGGTTGTGGACCAGTCAACTTTGCAATTTTACTCCCTGAAAGTTATTTTGGAAATTAAATTAATTTTGAATTAGTTAAAATTCACACTCTGACAATGTGAAGAAGTGGGTATGAATAAATTGCTGTGTCACTTTCCCTTTTGCTTATATAATCTTCCCACTTATCTGAACACATACCAGAATAAGAGATTTGCTCAGTAGGCTCCTGCAGTGGTTTCCCTTACACAACAACTGCCTCTTGCCTGGCTGTCACAGAAAGCCTGGGCTGTTTTCCTTTGGGATCTTTGGTGGCAGCCTGTCATCTGCAATATTGTGCTGGTTTCGCCTTGTTTCTTCCTGACTCAACCAAAGCTACAGGTTTAAAGCTCTGCAGTGCCCCGTGCAGAGGCTGTCTCGCCTGTCCTTGCAGTGCTGTGACCTCCCTGGTCCCAGGAAGGGGCGGCTGCTGATGTGTCATGCTCAGGGCAGTCCCTGAGTCCCGTGCACTCAGGGCTTGGTGACAGTTTGACTCACACAGGATTTCTCATCCCGGTCATCTGCCGGCCCCTGTGTTTCTGTGGCTGTGCAGTGACATGGACTGGGGAAGGAGTCCACTGCAAACAATCTAGCAGAAAGTCAAAAAATTAGGGGGTTTTAACTGCGTCAGTTCTTTGATTTGATTTGGTGTACATATGTTTGTGAGGGTGCAGCACAGGGTCGGCGGAATAGGGCGTGTGACTGCTTAGATTGGTACAGCTGCCAAGAAGTTACTCCTAAGAAAATCTTCATTAAACAAGGCTTGTTCACAAGATTTTGTGGCACCTGGTTAGCTCTTTCTGTTCTGCCTCCAAGTCAATCTGGTCATCTGCCCCAGTGCTGAGAAGGCTGGTTTGGGTGCAACAACATAAGAAAACCACTAGAGAAGAACCTTAAAAAAGAAGGGCATGGCCAAGCCCCTCCAAACAGCCCTAGGCCTCTCCTTTTTGCCCAGAGGTGTTTTCAGAATTTGAACTCCTGGCCCATGTTGGGACTGATCCTGTCTGTGGTCAGGTGGACTTGTACAGCCCATATGGACAGGGAGGGACATGTCACAGTGTCCAGCTAGCTATGTGGCCCTGCAGACCTGCACCAGGGACAGGGCAAGGAGCAGGAGTTTCTCCATCCCTTCAGCCTTACTCATCACCCCAAAACAGTGTCTCTGGGGGTCCAGGCTGGAGGTGGGGGCAGGGCCTGACTGACCTTCCTTCCTCTTTGGGAGCCCTGGGAGAGCCTGGAGGTGGTGGTAGGTTTGAGCCATGCAGCAAACATAATGTCATGCTATTTTTGTGGTTGTAACCCCAGCAACTCTCCCTCTTTGACATAATAAGCTCATTTGGATAAGGCAAAAGAGGAACTGGGATTTGTTTCACCATGTGGGTGGCATCTTGACCATAGTGGTGGTTAACATGAAACTCTCCTCCCCAGCCACAAGGGCTGTTTTAGATAGATGAGGATTTGTTTCCAGGGATGCCGGTGTCACCTCCCTGCTCCCTGGAGCACATCTGGAGCGAGTGGGGATTGTGCTGCTGCCTACTGAGACATGGCCTTGAAGCCTGGGCCAACCTGCACTGCCCAGCTGAGCGATAGGGCCCTGGGGTGTGGGGCATAATGCTGTCCCAGAAGAATGTATCTTGAAGTCTTGGATGAGGCATTTTGCAGAGGTGTTCCCACAATACTGGTTCTCTGGAGCAACATCACTGAAGTCTTTTACCTAAATTGTATTTTATTATCTAATGTTTTAAGAACCCACATCCACACAGACTCTGTCACTTTTGTGATTATGTAGATAAGCGCTAACTTTATTTTCCTGTATATGGCTGCAAAAGATAGGGGATTAATTCCTGGCACTGTTACCTAAAACAAGTAATGCAGGATTTGCCAGTAAATTCCCTTGGCTGGATGGCTTACAGAATATATATGCATTCTATTTTAAATTTTTGATGCTCAAAATGCCACTGTGATTTTGAGAAAGGCCTTCTAAATGCTTGGATAGATTTTCTAAATGCCTTTGTCTGTTGCAACATAATTTTCTCTTCACTGCAAGTGTTGTGGCTCAGTCTGTGTTGGTCTCTCTCATCCTCTCCCAATATGACTGCATAATTCTCAATTTATGCTCATAAATAGAAGGATTTTTAAAAGCAACTTCTTTATCTTGTGTGTTCAGAAACAAAACCTGTTTTTTATCCCCTCTGCTATTTTCTGCTTTTTATTTCCCACCAGCTCTTTCCTTCCACATGCTGCCTCATTCTGGTGGCATTTTCTGGTTTCTGTTTCAGAGCTGTGAGGCCATTGAGGCATGGCCAAAACCAGACTTGCTGAAACAAACTCTGTCACAAAGACTGTGAGCATCCTGCCTTCCTTTGGTCAAAATTTGCTGTTAATTGCCAGGTATTTCCTGTTTCAAGGCTCCAGTTCTCTGTATCCTATTGTTAGGATAATTTTTGATTTGACTTTGAATTTCTGAGTAGATAAAAAACTCCTGTAGCACAGAAACAAAAAATCAGATGACTTGTCTAAAGCATTTTAGTTCTTGGTAAGCAATGTCCCTAGATCAGAACAAGCATCTTCATACAGAGCCAATTGTAGAGAAATCATTAGGCAAAATCCAGAGTTCGGCTGCTATCACTGACAAGACTGGTGTATTTTCTTGCCCAAAGGTTTATCTCTGACTCCTTTGATGACTACCTTTTTTTATTTCCACTGAAATTAATGCTTTCTAGTTTAACACCTTCTAGTACATGGTTTGTATGATGATTTTGGGTTTGTCAGGGGTTCCTGGTGAAGCTACTGAATTTAAACATAATATATCAGCTGTGTATATCTTCCTTTAAGATTCATAAGTTTTGATGCTAACACTTTTTTATGGAGACCATTTTTGCCATTGTCTTAATGCAGTTTACAGGTTATGAGTGTGTTTAGTCTAGGGAACCCAGGGGCCTGTTTGAGTTCCTGATCTGGGTTGGTGCCTGAAGCCACATCCTGACTGCAGGTGGGCTGAGGCTCAGTGGTGCAGCAGCATCTACCCATGGCAAGCAGCCTCCTCTGCATGGCAAGAAACCCTAGGAACGTGTCCCAGGTAGGAGCTGTGGCACACAGGAGAGATGGGCAACCAAGCTGCAGGAAAGAGTGTGAAAAGTCTGAGCCAGTGTACAGGTACAGCCTTGGCTCTCAGTTGCCATTTCTGAACCTCTAGGGTTTCACACAGCTGAAATAAAAAGCAGACAGTTTTAGACTCTATCATAGAGCATAAACGTTTAGCAATGATAAGCTGAATAAAAAGAACTCCAAATAGATTGGTTTAAAATGATGATTTGCAGTAAATCTCTTTAATGTTGATTTTTGATGCTTTGAGGAGACAGTGCTGCATCAAAGGACCTCAATCTATGCATGGCTATTCAAGAGGAAGCTATTTTTTACAAATTACATTAATGCTCATAGATACAGTCTAGTGCCTTCAATGTATGTAAAACTGCCAAGATTTCTAATCAGGTTTGATTTGAACTAAGCAACCAGTTTGATTATCAGGTTTCATTTTTATTCATTACGTGACGGTATAAGTCTTACTTTTTCTCTCAGTCATGTTCAGAAACCCATTTCTTAACCCCTTCTCAATTAACAAAGTTTTCTCTCCAACATTGTTAGAGGTGATTGGGCCAAATTTTTTTCTTAGAAGTACTCAGGAGTGAAGGATGCAACTGTTCTTTATAGGAAAGAATTAATCAAGAGAATTTCATGTACAACTTTCTCTTGACAGGTGTGTTCTTAGATTTTGACTTCCCTACTTTTGGGGAATGTGGAGAATCACAGGATGTTGCACAATTTGCTCTTTAAAAGACAGCTTTGTGAACTTTTGCTTGGCTTTTCCTTTAGGAAATCCTGGCAATAGAGCAGCACTAGAAGTTCTCCTGAGCAATACATAAAATGATTGCTGATTCACTTCAAAATATCTGTCTGATTTTACTGTCTTGAGGTTATAGTTTTTCACTTAGCTCAGAGGTACTTTTCCCTGCCTATATCTACAGGCTGTCTTTAATCTCAGGTTGATAATTGCTTTGAAGAGAGTATGTATTCAAATATGAAGGACTCTGTTTAAAAGACATATCTACTGCTTGAGCTCTGATTTTGTACTACTGGATTAGCACTAAAGGGAGATCCCCAGCCATAGAAGCACTGTAATGTGAATGTAAATATAACTGGTCATTAACAGGAATTTGGCTTGATCAGTCTGTGTTCACATGAAAGTTAGGAAATGATTGCCACAGTTCTCTTTTTCAAGGCTGTGGAGTGAAAATAGCCCAGACTGCTACCATCTACATCAGAAAACAGTCCAAATATAAACTGTCTGAATCTGAACTGGAATCTGTAGTCATCTTGCAGGCTCAATTTTTTCCTAACAGAATCTGCTCTTTGATGGTATTCTGTATGTATTTGATTTCTTCTGCTTTCAGAATATCCATAGAAAGATGTGCCAGCAATGGGCTGTGGTGACAAAGAGCGGAGGGGAAACAGAGAGTTAGCAGTAGACTGTCACATGCTGCCTTTGAGGGTTTTGTGCTTGATTATATGGATCCGAATGCAAATTTGTGGTACTTTATGCCAGGCCAAAAATGCACTCAAACTCCATTGTTTGAAATGATGTCAATTTAGATGTAGTGTTTTGCCCCCTCAATTTCTATTTTGGTTGACACACTGCCTACTTAACTTACTGTTCACTGTCCCATAGCTGGTATTTGGAAAGCATGAGTTTATGGAACATGATTTCTCATTATATTCTCTGTATTTGCTACTTACTCATTGCTACAAACAGGTGAAGCAGTTCTGCTTTATGTTTAAAATAATACATCTCTGTTTTTTCCCAACTAATCTATTTCAATGGCTTTTTTCCTTTTCCAGGATGCATATGTGCCATTTTAAACTAGAAAACACTCCTTGTACAGGGAAAGTTACATGTGGCCTTTAGTTGTGTCTTAGCAGATGAGAGGAGGGTATATTTCTGTCCCAAGTGTTTTTAAATGATACTGATTTTCAGAAGTTTTAGTCTTCTTGCTGTGAGTCAAATGGCTCAATACCACAGTGTTGATTTTGGAAGACTCCTATCAACTGCCCTAGAAATCTTAAAACTGTAATCATTTATCATTTTGGATACCAAATGGCATACTCAAAGTTGGTCTTAAAGTACTAGTAATAGGAGATGCATTTGAAAATGCAGCTATAAATTTTATTGAATGGGATTTGGGTTTGTCATTAGGCTCACTGGAGGAAGCAGGTCATACATGTAGGTGTGTACTGTAGGCAAAGATGTGAAAACAGTAAATTTAGTAGGATTTTCTCATGAAGAGTTTTCTGAGCAAACACATTTTAGCACCTGCTGAGAATATGTGTTTTATTTCTCTGGGGACTGTGCAAAAAGCTGCACTTCTGCTTTTCAGTTTTACTGTCATCTGTTCCATGTGCATACAGAAACACAAAATTTGCTCCTACAGACACACTAATTATTTACTGTCAAACTCAAAGTGTTTGAGATCTGATTGTCTAAGCAGCAGTGACCTGTGTTGGAGCCAACAGACAGCCACACTGACTCTTGGGAGCAGCTCTGCTTGTGCTGCAAACCTGATCCCCTTCCAGCAGTCAAGAGTGACTGCAATGGAGATACCCCTAACTGGCCTGCTTAATCCCACTCTGAGCCTAACCACACAAGGGAGGGTGTAGGGGCACAGGCTGGCAAGCCACGCTTGTTTCTGACTTTTCTGCAGAGCTTGTATACCCTGCTCTCCTTCCTCCTCACCCCTTGTTGCAGTAGGATTAAATGGAACGAGTTTGCTTTCTCATCCATCTTCCTGTTTGGGGTGTGGATTTGCCCTGAGGGGTACCCAGGAGGCCTTCGTGGGAGCAGCTTGGGATATTGGGCCCTGGCATTGAGAATGAGACTTAGGACAGGGAAGGATCAGGGAGAAGCAGTGGTTTGTGTCCTTCCTTTCAGCAGGTGCCTACGAGCATCAGTCAGCATCCAGGCATAGATGGTGAATGGTCTAAATATGTTTGTGTCCCTGCTGACAAAATCGCTCACACAAACAAAAGGCTGCACAAATTTTTAAAATTTCAAAGTGAAAGGAATGTCTTGAAATAAGGTTATTTTTGTATAATGCTGTTACACATACTATGATGCCTTCAATATCTGGAAAATGCTGGAAAACTAATAATTTTTAAACCACTTATTTCCTGCACTGGCCTGTAATACATACAGCCAAGGGAAAGGGTTGATGGGTGTATTCTCTGGCAGAGTTTGGTAATCTGCACTACTTCACTGACCATAATTATGCTGTCTGAGCATTCTCCTATTCCTGCTTAAGAAAAGAAAAAATAATTTTGTCGGTAGTCATTTCTATTTCCACGTGTTTCCATCTGCTTAAGACTGCTCTCTTCTGTTTCCTGGATAACTGGAGTTGCCTGACACTGTGTTCTGGGAGCAGAGATGTCAACGAACATAAAAAGTTTCAGAAGTCTTTTTCACACAAAAATGCAGTGTATTTGAAATATCACCTTCAAAAAAAAAAAAAAATAAAAAAGACAGTAAAATGATCAGGGAGATGGGGGACTTTCTAAATAAAGAAATTATTATCTTATTAATTAAAAGTATCAAACTACTATTTGAAATAATAACAAGAGAACGTTTTATGGCCAGAGATAAACACTTTAATGGAATACTCTATTCTGTGGAGAAAAATTGCTCAAACTTGTAACTACAGCCATGAAATTTTTCTGTTGTCCAAGGCTGCAAATTTTGTGGATTGCTGCTAAGGATATGTTTACACAGTTGGTAACTTTAATTGCATTAAGACCACAAAACTGTAGCAGGTGAATTGGAGTCCTACACTATATCAGAGAGGGTTGTTATTTTTATAGATCCTAATGTGAAACATTTATTGCTATAGTACATAATTTAAAAGAGTTTCGTCAGAAATTTGTGGTCATATGAGCCTGCATCTTTCCACTTTCAGAGTATATTGGGAGAAAAAATTCTATATTTACATCAAATACTGGATTTTGGAATAACTTCAGATTTGAAATACAAAGGGAACCCAATCAGAAGTGAAAGAAGAAAGAAAATATGATAGAATTCTACATGTAAAGAAACACATATATGTAAATTTGAATATCCATTATACTGCACTGTATTATTTGTAAACCATCTTCCCTTTTCTTTATATATTGTTCTAATAGAGAACAAGAAGGTCACTGCATTGAGGAAATTACAATCTAAAATATTTTGTGATTGAAGAAAGTTTCTGACTCTTAGTTTAGAAATAATATGCATAGATGATAACTGTATAAGGTATTTAATTTCTCGTCATTAGTGAATTTTACCAACATCTGCAGCATGGATTTAGATTTATAACACCTTTCTCTGTATTGTAGCTAACTGCCTGGGGTTATGTCATACATTTGAAACAGTCCTGTTTGTTTTGTCCTAATGATGTTGAGTCAGGATTATGTTATAAACAGATTGCTGAGTGAAGACTAGTTTGCTTATGTAGTATTTGTAATTTGAAACTGTTCACAAGGTGTATATTATTTGTGTAACTTTTGCTACAAAATGTTCATATTAGTTAGGAAGATAATACTGATACAGTAGAGTCCAGGGACTTCTTCCAGGGAGAAGTTATTGGTTTTGAAGATATCTTTTCCTTAAGTGCTGTGATTTCTTTCAAGCTTAACCTTTCCTTGAGGTCGGTTAACTTTGATCATTCTGTTCACAGGAGAATTGCTCTTTTCATGAAAAAAACTACTCAGAGTATCATGAGCTTCGAAAGAAATTATAGATTTCTATTATTATTCTCATTCCTGGTGGAACTGATAGTACCTGAGTCGAAGTGTGCAGTGTAATTTCGTTTGTTTCAGGTGCTCCATGGGGTGTTACCCCAGCCCAGTAAGTGACGCACTGTTCACATGTGTTTGGAGGCACCCGCCCGTACCCATTCGCTCGTTCTTTTCTTCCTTAAGCATCAGGTGCAGGCTGCTGTCACAAATGTCACCTGACACAGACCTTTTGAGCTGACCCAGAATTGCTTTGCTTTAAGAAAGCCGATCCACAACAATGTCAGAGTTGATAGAAATGCCGTAATAGAGGAACGACATTTTGAGCTCAGTTTAGAATGAGTTTTAAACTTGAGCCCGGGTGTCTGCTGGAGCTATGCTGTAGGGCTGTATTTCAAAATGTTTTTGGGGCATTGGTTGTGAATGAAGAACACTTCAAATCTGTCCAGAAAGTGGTGCTTTCCCAGAAACTGGTGTTCCATCCTGTGGACTCTGCAAGGTGCATGAGAGGTATAGATGTATACAGATATGTTGGTTTTATCTTAGGCTGGTTTGGGAGCATTTACATCTTTAATCCTGAAGAATTTATTCCCATTATTCATTGTGGTTAACAGAGAATCTGATACTATATTCACCTTGATGGTGGTAGAAAAGTGTTGCTGGAAAGACCTCGTCTGTAAGGTCTGTGATCAGAAATTAGCTGCATCTGTTGTTTTGCAGTGTTTACTTAGCTGCCTGTTTTTGCTTTTAAGGGAGAACCCAATAAAATACCAACACACTGGAGGTATATGATACATGTTTAGTACTGCTTTTGGTTAAAAGCTGAAATTGTTGAAATTTGTTGGTTTATCTGTAATTTTGAATAAATCCCTGGAAAGGGATAACCTAGCAGAGAATACCTGTAAGACTATACATGTGAATCATACTTCTATTTCTTTAAAAATAATAAATAATGCTGAGAAATAATTGACTTTGGAACTCCTTTTCAGGGTGTATTTAAATCTATCTATTCATGGGCTATATGTGAACAATATTTGTACCAGTAATATAAAAGTAGTATAGCTGGTAGTTTGTGTTGACATTCCAAGCAATACAAAGAATTCTTTTACTTCTGTATTCTTGAACTGTAATATCTATTAATTAAAGAATCAGTGTGGATATGTCTTATATTCTTGTGTATTTCTTCAGAATATTATTCCCTGAGTCAGAGGAATGAAAGGAGGAACTAATACACTGATAAAGGTAATTAATTATATCAGCCAGATCAGTGATTTAGGAAAGGATTGATTACACTTATGAAATGTGTGGTAAGGTATGTTCTCTGAAATGGTAACATATTTTTAGATTATAGTCTATATTCTGAGAGCTTGGTAAAATAATAAAAAGCCATGAAACTGAGCAGTGAGGAACTAAATAGGAGAAACGACAGAGCTGTGGTAGCAGGTGTCTGTCAAACTCAGTGCCAGAATTGTGAAGAAGAAACTGAGACCTAATGCTCTGTCAAGGATATCATTGGAGAGTACCTAAAATATATGATGGCAGTAGGTAGAGGAGAATGGAAAACAGGAAACCTAGTATAAGAACTGTAAAATACATAAAATCTCCTTTTTTTTTCCTCCCAGAATTCTTGGCTATTAGAAACAGGAGATTGTCTGGGTTTAAAAAATCAGGCATGGCTTGTGGAAGAATAAAATAAAGTATTTTTAAAGACAGATTAGGTAATACTGTTGCATTATCATTTTTAGCAGCAGTCCCAGTCCAGACCAAAACAGATTTGGACAGGGAGACTGACCTGCCTCCCTACTATCACGGTGTTCCGCAGTCGTAGGGAGGAGAAGAGAGATCCAACAGGCAGGAATTGTGCAGCAAGATTCCTTTATTTAATTATTTTACAAACTCTTTTATAGACTTTTTTCTTCATAGTCTAATTGGTCAAAGGATCAGCCACCCTTTGGGGTGACTGGCTAAAATCCTAAAACATCCATTGTCAAAATATTTTTCTACTGTACTATAAACAAAGCTTTGCAAGGTCGCAGGTGTTCATAGTTTATAGAACTCTACTAATATCTTCCGTGAGAGAGAAAAATATCTCACGGGACTGGAAAAAAGCAAGAGAAATTCTTGCTAGCTGCGTATTTGCATCCACACCCTACTATGGAGAATGTTCTTTAATCCCTCTGTCCCCCAGGAGGTTGATAAAATAACCTGCAAGATGTGGTCTGAGTAGTCCTAAACTGTAGCATCCTGCAGGAAAGCTGCTGTTAGTGTGGCAAAAGACTGGCCATAGTCTGGCCTGAAGACAGTTCCCCTCTTCAAGAATTCAGAGCATATCTGAATTTTATTTCTAAGAATTACAGACAAACATTAAGACTGTAAAGTCAAAGTGTGTTTATACTGTGTGTGGGGGGAGCATGGTGCTGGAGCTGGTGACAACTGAGCAGTCTCTGGAACAAGCTGTAGCAGAGCTACACCTTGAGACAAGACATTTCTGGTCATATGCAGCACCCATTAGAGCAGTGTTCCTGCTTCTGGCAGCTGAGCAGCTCCTGTGCTTGATGATAACTCCTCAGTTCCTATACTGTACCCAGTGCAAGCATACAGGTGCGCTGAAGCACTGAAAATGAGAAGGCCAGGATGAAGATGCTTGTGACTTATAATTTCATAAATAGGTACATTATAATACTGTCTGTATTTAGGTGGTTACAGATGATCTATCCAGAGAGGCTCTCTGATGCCCTGAGTCATGTGTTGATGAGTGTCAATACATCTGCAAGTAGTTGTGCACAAGTGCTGCCAAGTCAGTGTCTGTGGCGTTACTAAGATAATCCTACATTCCTCCCACTGGTTGCTATTGGAAAGGGCCTTTATAAGGAAGGTGCTAGTAAAAAGGTATTTATTTGCATGCTGAACACAATTTCTGCATTTTGGGGGGCAAATCTTTGAAATATGTATTTTTAGCCAGGTTGTTAATTCTATGGGTTTCAGACAGTTGGGTTTCAGGTCTTGAATTCTGTTGCACAACGGGCTGCTGTGGTGTTCCTAGCAAGTGCACTTCATCTTTTCCAGGCCAGCTGCACTGAGCAGCCTCCTCTGAAGCTGTTTCAAGTGTCTGGTTGCTGCAGCCCCAACTGTCTGGCTTGCAGCTGCATCAGACCCTCCTGCTACGGTCCCTTAACTTCTCCTTGCAGCTCATCTTGTAACTTTTTTACTTTACTTGTCTTGGTGACCCCATTTTTAAGTACTGCACTTTTCATTGTTTAGTGTCATCTCAGCCTATTCTTTTGTCATTTTTGAACTGAATAAAGTTCACATGATTTGGTTTAATACTTTCCTTCGTTACCTTAGAAATAGTGCATAGACCACCTGCCATCACAGCACAAACATATGAAGTAATGAATGAAGCTCCACATGCTTATACAAAAGCAAAAAGAGGTTATGTTTTCACTCATTTTCACAGAGGCTAGACTAAAGCAAGAAGAATGAAATGTCCCTCCTGCAGAGAGCATAAATATATATTGATCACACACTGTAAAATAAATATTGTATTTCTTTCATAAACTGAGAGGACTCCACTTTGGGCACTTGGAGCAAAATGAGCCCAGACATCTGTTCTGTTTTCTGCCCAGTGTGTAGCTGAGCTGGAGCACATGTGGAATTCTGCTAAAAAGAGATTATAAATTAATAGCCCTTCACACTTCATTGCTTGAATGAGCCAGAAGTTATTTTCTTCTGGTTTTAAGTCCCAGGTGCAGCACTTTCTGACTAACAAATGTGATTGTCTAAAAGGGAAGAAAGACCAGTGAATTGAAACTACAACAACCTCTTCTCTGTGGTCTGAGTACAGCCATGTAATAGGCAGCAGGAAAGCACATCAACTGACAGAGTGGAAGAAAGGGATCCTGTCCAGAAATATGATGTTGGTGAAGAAGTGGTTTGTGATTTGGGCAACAGGTTCCATTTCTGGTCCTTGCTTCTGGCTTTGTGTGGAAACGTAAGCAGGCCATTTGGATGTGTGTCCTAAAAGGTGACCCATTTCTTTGATTTTTGGTACCCAAATGGAGTTGCTGCATACTGATATTCCATTGCTATTTAGGCTGGTCTAGAGTACGAACGAAGAGAAACATTTCTACTTTCACTAAAACTTAGTGAGATGAAGCTGACTGTTACAGCCCCTCCAGCTGGACCAGCACGTGCTTTGTTCTCAGAGGCTGATCCACCCTTGCTCTTCAAAGGGAACTAGTAGATCCCTAGTCTGTCTCACTGTTATCAAAAAGTATCTCTGATGTACCTTGCTGAAGGTCCCTAAAAATGAGCATAGTTTCAATATTAAAGGAACACTTATAAATGTTACCCCTGCCCCCTCTAATGACATTCCATAGATGGCTGAGCATGGCAGGCTAGCATGAAAAGTGATTGGGCAAGGTTGACTAATTCTATAATTTTCTAATTTGGAAATTGTCCTGAACACAAATGAACGTTAATGTTAACATATAATGGAAAATCATGGGGCTGAAGAGGAGGGGACTCTGGAGACACTTCTAGGCTTGTACTGATTTATATGTTATATATATGTGTATATATATGTACATAATCCAGCTAAAGCTGCAACATCTGTGCCTATGTGCTTTCCTAACTGGGATAGGAAGGACAAAATTTGCCAAGAAGATATTCAGACAGCTGGAAACTGGTTTCCATCATGCCATCAAGGGTGTTGGGAAGATAATTTGGGATTTTCTCTGACATCTTTCATTCTTTATCAGTTCTTTGGTGACCTCCAGATAATATCAACTGGTTTTTCATCTGTTTGAGAACGTGATTATTTTCAATAAGAAAGGACAAAATTAATTTATCTCATTGGAGCTTCCTGATGCAGTTTTCATGAAAATGGAAAAAAAATCTCTCCAACACTGACAATATATCTTAACTCTGAGGCATTCCTCATAATTACAATAGTGCTAATTCAGTCTAACAGTGGTATGTGCATAAAGAAAACCTTTTATCATATATTCTTTCTGCTCAGCCCAGGGGCAGGAATATAGTACACAGAACCACAGGAATTAAACATTGCCAAGTTAGTTCCCACTTTAACCACACCTGCAGTACTGTAGCACAGTAACATCTGAACTGCCTCCTCTGCTATTTGAAAAGTAGGAAGACCCCAGCAAATATCTGCTTATCAGGACTTGATCAGAGAATACAAACTTGTATATTCTGTGCCTTTTTATATATTTTCAACTTTTGAGAGAACTGTTTTGCTATTATTTCTTTTTCAAAGACTGAATTACATTCTCCAGTGAATTCCAATGATTCTTGTATACAGATACCTATTTTCTCTCTATGAGCTCTGCCAAATGTAGTTTTTAGCTACACCTTTATGCTTCTTAGTTGTGAAGGGGCCTCTCCTCCTCCTTGAGTAACTGGTGTCATTGCAAAGGTCTCCATTGCTCATGACAGGATGGAAGAGGCACTGCTGCAATGCGAGTGTCTGTTGCCCCCTTTCTGCTGCAGAAGTGTAACATTTTCTACTGCTGTAAAAGAAGGCAGAATGGTGTTGCTTTGCTTAACAAAAATTTCCTAGATCCTCCTGTGAACAGGAGAATATCCGGAGTTCATTCTAATCTTCAGGCAATGGCTGCCTCTGTAAATATTTGGTGCCTGGGTAGATTTTTCTCACAGCCTTTCTGTGTTAAAAATGACTAGATAATGCATAAAAATGGGATTTGAAGTAAGCTTCAGAGAGTTTTTTTTTTCCCCCTTTGGAATGTTTATAGCTGCCAAGGAAGTATCCTATAGTATTTTTCTGTAACACTAGAGTTACGTTCTGGAAATGTGTTCTGGCCTCTTTTAGGCAACATTTTTTATTGGGAGGTCTCACTGTATAAAGAGGTATCTTCCGAATTTCCAGTCCTGGCCTTTTGCAGTTTTGGGAATAAGTGAAGATTTTTCAGTGGCATTTAAGCTACAACAGAACCTAGGGAAAGCAAGGAACCAAATCTACTTATTTAGACATAAAACATTCAGCCTGAATCAGCACTGGTATTTCAAGGATACAGGGTAAAAAAAACCCATTATGGTATATCCCAAGGATAGAGGAAAATCTTCCCTGCTTACTAAGTATTGAAATAGAAGTCATCTACTGCCTTAGTTTTTCAGGTCAAAGCTTTCTCTGGAGTGGGGAAAGTCCAAATGGAGATTGTCTGCACAAGACAAGATTTCTGTACTGCTGGATCTTGCTTAAAGAGACAGCAAAAGCTCATTGTCTTTACCATTTTTTTAAGGAAAAAGACTAGTTGTAATAGAAATCTCATTAATTTTATTAGTATTTTTGTTAGGATTTGTCTTTGGTTAAATGTATTTAAGTGTTGATGTCTGTGTGAAAGCTGAAAAGTGAATTTTCCACATTAGGTTGTTTACCTTCCTAATAAAGAAATAAAAGAAAAAGTGTGAGTGGAGAGGGGAGAACAAAAAAGGTGTTAATGTGTGACATTTCTAGTTCTTGCAGTTTGAACTATGCAAGTGCAGCCATCTCCAGTGGAACACCTCAGCATTACAAAGGTACTTTCCTGGTATGTAACAGCTCGTACAACAGAGAATTTGTTCATATGATTCAGGAAAAGATGTTGCCTGTTCTTGGAAGGCAAGGATGGAAAATTTCAGTTTGGAGTTCTTAAAAATTATGATCAAATCAAATAAAAAAGATGTTAGAAACTAATCTAGAAATCACTCAATTACAGAATACTTACTTGATTTAAGAATAGCAAATTTTTCTGCATATACTATAAATTCCTGGTGGAATAAAGTAGTAACATTTTTCACAGAAGTGAAAATTGATAGATGTTTATTTCAAGCAAAGGAGACCAAACGCTGCCCACACCATAATTAAACAGAACTTGTAATTATGTGTTCTGCAACACAGCTCACTTATCACCCAGGATCTTCCATAACTGCATGTTGCTATATACAAATGGTAAACTCAAGACTTGACACCTCAGACCTGATTTGCAGGTGAGGATTTCTCGTTTACCTGGCCATCTGTCACAGCCAGAACAGGCTTCTGAATTTGCACGTGATAGAAAGTCCTGATTTTGGGATGAAAGATTTCAGTCCTGGTTTTGCAAAGTAGTCCCCAGAGCTCCCAAGCTGAGAGCAAAATTTTTTCTGAGTTTGATCTGGGATGAATTTCTAATCACATTAGCTATAAAGGCAGCCTTTTAATTTCATGGTCCCTGGGAAAATGAAACTTGGGTAAGCTGAAAGCATTATGAAAAAACTTCTGCATAAACATCTGATACTGTAGGTCTTGGACTACCTACACTGAGGTGATGGAGCTGTAATTACATTTCTTTCTTGAGATGTGCTTCCAAATTTTGGATGTTTATAATTGAGTTATAGCCTATATGCCAGGTTTTGCTGAATACAGTTGTAAATACCACTCTTATTTGCACAGCAAGACAGCATGTTTGGAAAGGCCTTAAGTTCCACTATTCTCATATATCTGTGGGATGAGGTTGATTATGGTACCTGCACTCTCTTATAAAGTGCTCCTGAATGTAGCATGATGTTCTATGTAGTGTTCTCTGCAGCATAAATGTTAGCACTGACAAAACAAGCCCATGACTGTAGCCAGTGGGATGTCTGAAACTGCTCTCATGGGGAGCATTTGGAAAGTGCAGTTGTACTGGCATTCTTGAGAGTGAACTAGGTGAGTGTTTTGGGTGATCTCAGGCTTTCAGGGTGAGAGTTTATCAAATGAGTCTGCTGTGCAGAGTGAAAAAAGCACATAGGTGCTTCTGCAGGAGGAAGGGCTTTAAGCAAAGCTCCAGATTTCAACATGATGTCAGGATTGCTGAAAACGTATAAACCTGTGAGAGCAGTTTGTTGCACAACCCCAGCAGCCAGCTCCAGAGAGGGTTTGGACCAGTGACTCAGTAGTTTGCTGTCCTGTGTTTGAAAGCAGCACTTCTCTTCTGACATTGTTTTGGCAAGTGGGGAAGAAAATCTTTCATTATTGCATTTCAGGGGTAGGGCAAGACACTAGTAGAGATCACAACTTGGTGATCACACCTTAATATTCAGTAGTTGCTCAGAAGCAATCTAGGTAGACCTATGGCTTAAAGTGTAGGTGGGAACTAGTTTACATGGGGCTGTCATTAGGCTGTCAAAGCCAACATTGATATAGTAAACCCAATACAGTAAGAGACTTCATGAAAAGTGTAGTGCAAAAAAAGTTTACTTAAGAGTATCAAAACAGAATTACAATGATAAACTCTTTCCAGATAAACCATTTTGTCTTTTTTGCCCGGGTATTTTTTTCCCCTTAGAGAACAAGCACTGTACTGGCTAGAGGGAAAAGAGCCTTGCATTAAGTTAGTGGAGGTGTTTGGTGCAGAGGGCAGGGAAGCACACTCAAGCATGGCTGCAGATTGCTCCTGGTACACCTGCCATGACATGTCCCAGCAGAATGGGGAATAACTCTTGTGTTTTCACAGAGCACTTACAGCCTTGTAGACTCAAATCTTGTGGAAAACAAGAATACCAAGTGTTGAACTAGAATGGGAAAGGCAAAGAGCTTTTGATGGTGGTCAGAGAACCTAACTCCTGCCTAATGAAGCCCTCATGAAGAAACTTTCATAAAGGCAGAGACCTGAAACCCTGGCTGCTGCCAGGAGAAACACAGGATTTCAGTCTCGTCTGGCAATTACTCACTTTCTGTTTATCTGTCCGTAGTGTTTTGGTCCATTGGGAATTACCTGCTGTATGAACATGCTTGAACAGGCCTGTCTTAGGTGGATCAATGTAGATCGTCTCCAGTTAAACTGAGTGCAGAACCTCAGGCAGTTTTTGCAGTAGCAAGTAGTATGAAGTAAGAGTAACAGATTTTAGAGTGGAAGTTGGTACTAGGGATATGACATCCACACCGTGAATTTAAGGAATTTTAATGCTTTGGACAACAGAATTCATATGGCAAAACACTTGTTATTCCAGTATACAATTTGAGAATTCAAAGCCTGAATGCTCACATCAGTAGAAATGCAACTCTTGGCCTCAGTTCAATGTATTTCTCTTTGCCCCAATATTGTAGTAGATCAGATTCATGCATATCAGAAACAGAAGACATCTCCTTCGTTGACTTTATATTAATTCTCTCTACAATTTCTCTCAAAATGATGTCCCATTAGACTAAATTTCTCTGCAAGAAAGTCCTTTGATATTTTTTTACTCATCTAGTTAATTATTAAATTAAACCCAGAAGAATATTTACCTATGCTCTTAACAAATTTCTGTCAGTAGGAATTGGAATTTAATGGGTAAAAATGCCTTCAAGTGCATCCAGTTTCTTACCAATAGAGTGGAATTCAGAAAACAATTTGTAAGTAGATCAATATTTCCCCAGCTAGCGGGGGAGGGGAAAGCTACATAAAATAACAACAACCATTAGGTGAAGAAAGCAACACACTATATTAAACTGAAGTCTTCTTGGTTTCATTGGCTCATAGAGAAAATTCCCTAATATTATTTCTCTGTAGTACTGCAAGAGAAATAATATATTTGAACATTAAGGATATCCTTTGAAATGAACTTGATTTGTCATAAGTTATATAAAGGCATTTCTCAACCGTTATATTTATATTTACTTATTCAGTACTGTATTTAAATTCTATTTAAATTACTTTCAACATAGTGCTTTGTTAAATTGATCACTTAAATTGATCCATAAGTAGCAGATGAACCAATTCTGAAAATTTGACCTCAAATACCATACAAGCAAAAAGCCTCTGTGTTTTGGAAAAAGTTGAACTTGTACTTCTACTAATATTATGGTTGTCCCTTTCTGTTCTGAGAAAGAATAACACCCAGCATCTGGTGCAGAAGAGACTTTCCTGTCAGCTGATCTGAACCATGGCTCTTGTAAACATTCCAGGATCCTAATCCTGAGGAAGTCCCACCCCTGTCAATTAATGTTAAAATTCACCTGAGCAAGAGGTTTCAATTCTCATTTTTCCTGATTCATTAACAGAGCAACTGTCAGAGTACAAGTGTATTAGTTATTCAATGGGGAAACAGAAAATAATGAGACACTTACGGCTGGTGCATAGTTTTGAATCTGCTCAGCTCATTATCTAATGCATTCTGAAAAGAGAGAAAACAGGTTTTATATCTTAAATGAAGATCATTTTAATCAAGAGCAATCCATGAAGTGAAATAAATGATATTTTATAAAGTGAACAAAGGAAAGACCTGAAAAAACAGTTTTTAGTTTTGTAGCTACATGCTTGTCTCATCTTGGTTAATGCTTAACTTTTTGCTATTGGCCTGTTGTAACATTTCTAGAAAGCTGGTAGCACACACTACATTGTTAAACTGGAATTTTACCGAGCATGTGGTGGATTAAATTAGGCTGGTTAATGAATCATTCAAGAAGTGATAAGCAAACCATTTAATGTGGTCTCTTCACCACAGAATTTCTTTGGTTTTTTTTTACTCAAATCAGCAGATAAGTATAACAATGGCTGAGTGGAAGATACTTTAACAATGGCTGGGATATTATTTAACCTCATGTTTGGTCTGTTCTTGTTCTAAAGTTCTGCATGACTTCTCAACCCATGAAAAGCTGGTGATAAAAAAGAAATAGAATTTGTAGTGTTCTACCTTGGCACATAAAGTGCCCATTCTAGTGCTGAACAAGCTAATTCAGGTACTGGAAACAGTTTCACCAAATGATTTCAGTGGTTTGTGTAGTTCTATATACCTTTCACCTCAATGTGAATGAGGAGTTGATGCACTACTTTTGATGTTCAAGCTAGTGCGCAGCTTGCAGTCAAACTTCGTAAGTCAGAGTTTTAAGTTAGTCTAAATTAAACCCTTTTTTAACTATGGATTTTTCTTTAGTGCAAAATTTCCGGTAAAGTCTTTGGATTGTACCAAGATGCGGGATTACATGTTTTCAGTCCAGAAACCTTCTAATGCTAAAATGCCCCCTTTTTCAGTTTAGATTTTAGCAGAGGATAGGTCAGGCTGAAAATACGTCCATTTAATAGATGCAATTCTAACCATCCATTTCTGTGTTGTGAAGAGCAAATTTGTGTATTTCTTGACACTTCCTAGGCAGACCTACAGTGGATGTGAAATCTCTGAAATAGATACTTTCCAATGAACTCAGTGATATTGAGTTCACTGTAATATGACTGATGTTTGCCCAGATCTATCTGTTTTTTTCTGAATAATGCCCCAGCCATCAGTCCCAAACCAAACTATTTTGCTTTTTCTCTCATCAGCATGATAGATGAGTTTGTATCAGGCATACAAATGGAGACACTAATAATAAGTGTATGAGAGAAGCTCAAGTGGAGAACATACGCATTCTCAGAGAAAACATATTTCCTCAGTCTATATTTAAACTCTAGTGAATCTCTGCATTTCTTTGACATATTTGTTGTGAAAATATGCCATTTCAGACAGTAGAGAACCCCCTACATTTAATACTTAGCCTGTAATTATACTGTAACAGAAAGCAGCTGCATATCTACATGTAGTGGGTATGGTAATTAGCAGATGATCCAGCAGATCTGAAACCACCAAATTCCTGAGGAAATTTAAAACTGTATTGAGCTGTGTGATTGCCATACAGGCCCATCTGGGCTCGTTTGGGCTTCATCAGCTGTAATGATGCCTCACCAAATTGCCGCTGCATATCAATGACCAGCAGGAATAGGGCCATTTCCTCACCACCTCTTGTACTTTTTCAGTAAGAGGTGGAGGCAGCTATGCTTTTTGTTGAAAAGGTTTTATTCTTGTTCACTCCCTTTTCTTTGTAAAACAGAGCATTTAAACCTTTACTTTGTGTGTCTGAAGATTGCCGGGGTATAATGGCTTGGTGATTTCAGAGAAATATCTTGTGTAACTTTCAGTCCTTCCAAGATACTGTTTGCGAATGTGCTGCCTAAGCCCAGCCGCCTTTCCACACAGGCAAGTGCTGTGTGTATGGTCAGATGGAGCAGTTTTTAAACTTGCAATGGAGCTTGATAGAGAACGAAGCTGTGGATAAGCAATTCCTTTACTGGGGAATTTTTTTATTGAGAGTTTTAACTTATTTCTCCTCCCCCTCCTCCGGGACAGTCTTTAATGATGGGATTATGCTATGTGGTTCTCTGAGGTTTGAGATGATGGATCTGTGGGTCCAGGTGAAAGCTTTTTATTTTTTCCTTTAGTAAAATGCATTACTGATTGAAGGTAAGAGCTGCTGCTGCTCTGCAGCAGCAGAATTCTGGTCCTAGGAAAGGGTACAAAAATATCTTGCAAACTCAACCGTTTTGAAATTACATGGTAGGTTCTGTAGGAAGATGACTAATGCTTCCAGATTTTAATTAACCACTGCTTCTGTTGCTGGTTATGATGTACGTTGTTAGTGATTCATATTGGCATGAATGGAATAAGTTGCAAATGAATATGTGTGATAAAGAAGAAGTTAAAGTAGTCTCTTTCCTGGAGGAATTTGAGTTGCCAAATATACAATGAGGAACTAAAGGGACAGAGTGCTCTTTAGTTTCATTTTTTCCCCCCTTTTTTCTGTTTTCTGTGTTTTGGTTTTTATGTTTACGGTTTCATATTAGAGCACAATTTAGAAAGCATATTAAAAAATCTGTTCTCTTCTAGCCTGCTGTTGATTTCCTCATTTCTGCTGGCTGCTTCATTCACCCAGCATCAATTTGCTCAGTAACTCACTTAGTTCAGTAGCTCAGAGTAACCAAAATTCCTAGCTTGCAGATCGAGCCAACCAGCTTTGTTCTGCAGACAGCATCCTGGAGTGAGAGAAATGCTGTAGTAGTGCAAATGTTTGAGGTGTGTCTTTTGCTCCTTTACTTGCAGAAGCATATCCTGGACCTGAGCCTTTCCTGCTGTAGCTGCTTGCCACCATGGGTGCTGGCGAAGGAGAGGCCTCGCATCAAAAGCGAAGAGAAGGTACAACCTGTAATGATCTGGAGCTGCAGACCCATAAGTGGGTTTTGTGTATTTTCGTCTGGAGAAGTTTAGACTGGCTCGTGTGCATGGACTGTGCAGTACATGCAGAGTGATCTGGCATGTCTGAGGTGCTCTGCTCCAGTGCATGCGCTTGCAAGAGAGCAGTGTGTGTGGGGGTGGCTTACGTGCCTTGGCTGGGTGGGATTTAGGGCATTTTGCAGTCCTGGGGATGCCTGGTAGGCAGATAAGAGATAGCCAGTGTTGGTAGGAAGGTAAAAGGAATGGGGTAAAACGTTGCAACACAATACACAGCATATAGACCCCATCGTCTGCCCCAGGCATAACACTTCTCTAAGGAAGGCTCCTAAGTCATGAACATTGCTGTCAGCAGTCATGGACTTGATGTGTTTTGGATTCTGTGTTTGCTTTGGAGTTTTTTTGCCATGCTTTTACAGTTGCTGAGATTGTGCAGATGGATGGTTTCAGTGGAGTTGTTGCCTCAAAAAAGTTTTTGGATGTCTTTGGAGAAGGTTGTTGATAGAGTTGATTGCATGATGCAGTGTTTTGAAATTCATTGAAGTACATCTTTCCCCTTCCTTCCTTTCCAGCCCTTTCTGGTAGGAAAGCACTTGTATAAGAGGGTTACAGCTGCAGGTGCAAAGAATACCTTGAACAACCCAGGAGAGCTGTGAAGGATCAGTAGGAGCTTGAAGATGTCAGATTTTGATGTGAATGAGGGTGAGGGGATTCCTTTGACATTATGATAGACAAACATACTGTGTTGCTAGATAAACTGTCAATATCTGGGCAGTACAGCTGCATGTAAGGTGACAGTCTTGTCATTACCTTACAAAAATTCAGAGCTACATTCTGTAATGTTGCCAGTTCTGAGCATGGACAGCTTTGGAAATGTTTGTTGCTTTTTGTGTGTGTATGCATATATTTGAATGTAATAATGTATAATGAATTTGACTTCCTCCTAATTTTCTTCAATAATTTTTTTTTGGGGGGAGGGATTAAAGACAGATTTGCTTGACAAAAAACAATTTCATTTTGCTGTGATAAAGTAAATGCATATTATAGAAGTTCTCTGTTCAGTATGACCAAGTTTGTGTTAAGACTAGTTCATGAAAATAAAAACAAGAAAAACAGCTGGAAGGAGCCCTTGTAGGAGATTAGGAGGAATGTATAACTGCATTTTTTACTTCTGAGAGACAGGTTTAGTGTATAAACAACAGCTATCTAAATTTAGGCAGTCAATGTAAGTAAAAATCTGAAAAATCATAAAATTGTAATAAGCCATATTAATGATATCCCTTATTAACTGGCATGGCAGCCTATCTGTAATTACTTTGGCATTTCTTAGTAAAAGTGTCCTTATGGAATATGAAAATATCTCTGGGAAATAAAAGTAAGATTTCAGTGCTGGCCTCTAGAGACACAACCTGAGCTATAGACTTTTGCCAGCTTATCTGGCAAAACCTGCTAGTGCCTCAGACTGAGTAAATAATGGAATAAATGCATAGAGGAAATTTTAATTTTTTTCTTAAATAAAGGAGAGCTATGTCCCAAGGAGGTGGGGGAGAAGTGGAGAGAATGTAAATAAAATGTGAGATACTTAAAATTAAAGGTCAGTTCAGAAAGAATGACACAATAGAGAGCTGCTTCTATTGTGAACGAAGAATTACTGTTTTTAAGGGAATTGTCCATTTTAAAGTGTGTAAAACTGACATCTAGTGGCAGCAATAGCACTTTGTGTGCAAAGTGGCTTTATAGTGAGACCAGTTTGCGTAGCAGATGAATGGATTGTAACTGTATTACATACTAAAATTGCAATTCTCTGTACTTTATCTTGGTGTTACAGAGCATTTCCAACTAAATCTTGCTTATTTTAGTAATATTTCACTTATATAATGCCAGGTTGTGGGTCATCTTTCTGAATGCACAGCCTCATGCTATAAAACTGATGAACAGTTTCATTAGAGGAAAAAAGGATGAAAGGGACATGAGGCTTCAAAAAAGGTGAGGGTAAGAGTTACAGAATTTCGTCAAGGTCAGCTGGGAAACTGCTTGGCAGCTACCAATTTTTGACCTCTTATGAACGACCAGGGGAAGTCTGGCCTCAGAGCTGTGATGTGTTTCTCAGGTGTGGCATTACTCACAAGTGTAAGTTCCTCTGGGAGGGGAAGCAGGACTTTATGGCCAAAACTGAGATCTCACATGAATTCAGGCAAGATATGTGGGCTATGAATCGATAAAGCACATAGACATGTGGTTAAATCATTCCCATGTTCATTTGCTGAATCACAGTTAATATATTCATTTCTTATTCATATTTTTATTCAAAGGGCGTTAAAAAAATATTTTTCTTTTCTGTTTTGTGTAGCTTGTGTTGCTCGTGTCTTTGAAGAAGAAAATCCCTTGCTAAAACTCTGCATGCTGCCTGCCCCACTGAGGCTTTAATTTATCTTTGTCTCCAGTGCCATTATATACATAATGTATAAATTACTAATAACAAGAAAAGATATGCAAAAATGAAGTATCGATTATTTTAAAAACTATTTTTTAAAACATGGCTTAGGGGCACCTATAGTCAAAGGGTGTGATTTAAAATGAACATAGAAAAATATAAAAGCATTATTCAAATCTATCTTCCAGATAATAAGATGAAAGACATCACCAATAGAAGACTGGGTGAAGGCAAAGGCAAATCTGAAGGAAGAAGGAAGAAAGTGAGTGTGCTTCAGTGAAAATGTAATTAGAAGTGTGGGGAAAAAAAATCATCGATTATTTTTTCTGGGTTAGCAGTTTGTGGCAAGAATTGCCAAATAATATTGGTCAATTTTTGATTGTAAGTGTTTATTTTACAGTCTTCTCAGTTTATAATAACTGTTGCAAATATCTCAGAGATAAAAAATGTTGGTAGCATAATTCTAATGAAACATAGCTCTGTGCAGTTTCAAGGCTGTGGTGAATCATATGCTGCCTCTATCATTCCATCTCTGTTACTTTCAAAACATGGTGAATCATATTTGTTGAACACAAATGTTGACATTCTGCAATGAGACTCAAGTCACAGTTATAGAAGTGGTATAAGAAACAGCAGCTGTCATTTCAGATAGGCCAGCCTGCTGCTTTAGTGGGAAAGCAGAGCTGAGCAGCAATCCTGTTTGCTGCAGAGCTGCTCTCTAAGGACAAGATTAGTTGTTAACAGTTGTGCCAGCCAGAGCTGGGAGATGGAATCTTATCTGTTCTGAACCTGGTAATCCACTGCAGGTGCTTAACAGTTGTAATATGCTTTTGACCTTTTGGGTCTGAGCGGGAGTGGTTGCAATGACATGAGGCCAATTGCTATGTGCAGAGTCGCTCTGACTTTGTCTGCACTCCCTGGGGCTTCTCCTTACCTCTTGGACACTGATGCCTTTCCAAAACTGTGGAAGCATAAGTCATGCTGGTAGCACCAGAATTGTTAATATACATGAGATCTCTAAGATTTCAGAGCAGCTGTCTCTGCACTTGGTTTATATAAATCCTTGCATAGTACAAACGGAGTTGTATTGGTAGCAAGGGAATATATTCAGGACATGCTTGTTGTAAATAGGACTGCTGGGGTTGGGTTTCTTGGTCCACAGTGGATTTGTCATCCATCATGGAATGCTGCTGTTATTTTGTCCTCAGGCATGCTTTTAGTTAAAAAACTGCCAATCTAATATTGTGTTACTAAGAGCTGTATTCAGCATGTAATGGGAGTTTGAGATCTAGATGTTTCCCTTGCTGGAAGGAACAGTAGATTACTTCACATTCCTTAGGGCAGCTGGAAGTACTTTATTACATTGATGGAGAGCTGTCTGTAGTATTGCTGCTCTAACATTTCAAATCAAAACCAAAGGGTTTTTGGAATTATTTGATAAGGTTTAATATGCGTTGAGCTGTATGGTTCTGAGGAATCTGTACTGCCTCACCTACCACTTTTTTTAGCTGTTGAGATGTTAGAAACCTGTTTTTTCCTTGACTGAAAGACGTTTTCTTTCAATAGTAGCTCAGTGAACCCCTGTGGTTAGCATTGTTCTGAGGAAGCTGCCTATTGCAATAGTACCATCTCACATTAAGAGCTCAGTGAAACATTAAACTAGTTGACCCTTTATTCTTATATGTGCTATGAGTGGGTTCACCTATGATTTATTTGTTTATGACCTAGGTTTTCCAACCTATTGTATACCCCAGGAGCTGTTTGCTTGTACTTGACTGTCCAAGACTTTTTGAACCTGTCCTATTCAATCTCACATGTGGAATGAATGGTCTTCTCCTTGAGAGCTGGCTGCAGAAATAGCTTTGTTCTAAGACAGACAGTAAGGTTTGATTTGTAAAATAAATCAGTTTATATAGTGCATACAGTGGGAAAGTTCATGTTATTTTTCCTGGAACATGATGTCCCCATTAGTGTTAGGCTGACCTGATGGAGAGGTGAGATGTTTCCAAGGTTATTTCAAAAATATACTTTCTTCCTCACTGAGAGTGTAATGTTCTGTGGGCCAAGCTCTGTCTGTATTTGCATGTCCTTATTGAAAGGACATTTACTGGAACACAGAAAATAAAACCACTTCCCATATCTTTGTACTAATGCACTACTATATGCTTAAGCAAATTGAGTTTCAGTGTTTGAAAGAGGAAGGAAGTCACCACATATAGAAATAACTGTGACCACCAGAAATTCAGCCTCAGCAAAAAGCAGCAGAGCCTCTGCTGATGTAGGCTGCAAGATTAGTAAGACTGATTTGTTTTTGTGAGAAAAGAGAATTCAAAAGAGCCAGCTGAAATTCTCCTAGCAGAACCATTTATCTCTAAAAATGCTTCATCAATGAAAACAAATTGTTTTTCAGGGCTTCTTTCACTTCATTGATGATTAAGAATCTATAAAAAATTGGTAAAGTTGAATCAATTCATTTTCATGTTTTTTAATATAAGGTAAAAGACCCAAATGAGGCATGTAAACATTACTGCCTTAGTGGTTCCAAAGCACTTTATTTTTACTTCTATGTGAGGTTTGCAACTATTCCTTCTGAATCAGAGCAAAGGGAAATATTGAAGTGTCAGAAGTTCCATTTTTGGCCACATCTAAGATTTAAGGCCTGGAAAATGTTTCCAGTCTGTAGTCAAAATGCCAAGAAACAGGACATGCTGCAGAAATGTCCTCAGTACAGAGGAGTCCTGCTGGAAGCAGACCTGGTGCTTTAAGAACTGACCTTTCTTCAGGACTCAGCCCAAGGTGTGAGTGCAATATGCTGTTGACCCAGCTTAATAATGACATAAAGCAGAATTGACACTGCCAGCTTCTGTTAATAATCTTGCCTTTGTCAGGACTGAAACAGGTCTGAGGCCAGCTGCTGCTTCTAGCTACCTGAATCCTGTTCCAGTAACTGCATGCAGGTGACTTGAGTCAAGTGGTGCCCTTCTGTGTCTAGCTTATGCTGTGAAAACAAAGACTGTCCCTTGGCTGTGTGGTTATGTGCAGTTTCTTTCTAGCTCCTCTTTCCTATTGGAACAATCTGGTTTTGCTATTTGGTATTTCCTTAAGTGAGCAGACATCTCTGCAGGTATGAAAAAGTCCCTTCAGTTAATCTAATTTGCTTACTAAGGGAATGGGAGGAGGCAAGAGCTAAAATGGTTGTGGTAGTGGTGTTTTCAGTATTTGAATATTGAATTAGTAGGAAGAGTAATGTCTGTGAACAACGGCTGAGGCTGAGTCAGTGCAAGATGCTCTGTGCATTGCACTGAAATACAAAACTCAGTTTTCTGGGTACTAATTGTTTCCATCCTGCCCTCATGAGGGACACTGAAAATGACAACAGGAAATAGCATATAGGGAATCAATTCTCAGGTCACTGGTAGCTGAGACTGGCAAGGACTCTTCTTTCTTCAGGGAAGTGAAGTTATCATCTTAGCGAACTGCAGTTATACAAGCCAAATAACTAAATACAGGTGCTCCCCAGGTGTGTCAGGCTGTTGGGAGCAATGGGATCAATCTTGGAGAATCCCAGAAAGTGGGTGACATTGGACCTTCAGCTCTTCCCTGCTGGCCAAGGGCCTGGGAACTGTGCAGATGTGCTCCCTGCTGACACTGCCTGCAGAATCAGCTGCCTTCTGCTTTCCTGCATCTAGACAAAAACAATTAGAACAAGAAGTGCTGGGAAATAGCTGAGCCTGAAAAAGCTGTAGAGAAAGGGGTATGAGAATCATCTCACCTCTCAGAGCAAATACTATGGCAGAAGCTGTCAGCAGCAGTTAAGCTGTAACAGCAGTCTTAAAATCAAAACCTATATATTCTTGAAGGATTAAGCAAGAACATCTGCATAATTGTAAGCATAATTGTAAGCACATTACATTTCATCAAGGGAACTAGAAGTAGCAAATCTTAATTATAAGAACAAATACTCTTGCTGAATCAGGAAACCAAATGTGACTTAGTACATGCCTGTCTACCCTAAACACTTCGATGGCTGGCTGTCTTCTCTTTAGAATAAGGCACCTCATAAGCTCCTTGTGCATCTACATTGAAGAAACAATTTCACATGCCCACACAGAAATGTGCTGAGCTACTTGACTTTGAAAGTACTCCCTATATAGTGGAATAGATTTGCTGTCCCTCCTTTGATACTGGTTTAGGGTTTTGAGGTAGGGCTTTAGTTCCACTGTTTAGATTTGAATAATCTCAGTGGTTATATCTATTCTATATAGATACTCTTTAATTCACATAGTCACAAATACGTTGTGTATCTATACCTGTAGGCATCTTGAAAATGAGCACTTGATTTGCTTGATTCATATTACCTCAACCACAGCAAGCAACATTATTAATAGTGAGTAATCACTGACTCCATCAGCAAGATCATGACTGCTGCATTTCAATGGCTGAAATAACTTTGTGAAAAGATAGACCTGAACGTGCTGGCTGGCAGTCTTTACAAGTAGGACAAAACACTGCAATAGTGATAATTTAGGTAAGCAGCAGAGGTATCAAGATGGAGCACAACTAAGACCTCTTACTGTGAAGCACACATGCTAGGTCTGAGCTGCTGCAAGAACTCAGCCTTCACAACTGTTATGTGTTGAAAAGACCATCTGCCAACAGTGCATGCAACATGTGGCCCTGGCTCAAACAGAAGAAACGATTTCTGCCCCTGGAGAAAAACAGCTACACATGCCTATGTCTGTAAATGTCTTTACTCAAAGTATGAGCAAAATCTTTGTTGGGTCACAGCATGGTGAATGTGGATGAGGACTTCTAAGGTGGGGAGGAAGATAGGTATAGCACAGAGTGGTGACATCTCTCCTGGTCTGTGATAGAGAGCAGGGTGCTGCTTAGTGGTTTATGGCCAGGACAGCCCCAAATTTTGAGAGCCACATCTTGAAGGGGCATAGCCAAAGGCTTGTACAGTATTAGTCAATGCTACCAGTGACACAAAGAGCTTTACGAACTTTCTCAGTAAGTACTCGGCTACAAAGTGGTTAAGGAGATTTGATTTAAACATCTGCTTTGTTTTTCTCAGTTTGGGAATTTGAAAGACAGCCTGTAGACAGAGCATTCCCTCCCCCATACCCCAATATCCCCTGTCTTTCTCGGATGCCATTAAATTTGTTAGTGTGCTTAAGTGGTTTAATTAAAGTCTTTTCTGGTTTAATGCAATCAACAATGTCTTCTGTCAGTGCAACATGTCTGGTCCTAATGATGCTTCTGGATGATAGATGTTGTGGGGATAGCTATCAAGGTAGAGAGTAACTTAATTTGAGAGGTTTGATTTCCTTTTACTTTAGCTGTCAAGACCTGAACAGATAGCATCAGTTAGAAAGAAGCAAAGGAAAAAGTGCTTTGAAAGTTTTTCACCTCCTTTGTTCTTATATGGAAATTTAAGGGTATAATGACCTGTTTGTCAGGTGACATATATCTATCTAATAGATGTTAAACTGTTAGACGATTTCAACAGGAAAAAGGACATCTAGTTTTGGATACAGGACTCATCATATTAGGCTGTAGTTGTGGTGTTCATGTGCGTATATATTGCTCTACAGAGTATCAGTATGTAAGTGATACAGTATTTGTGTTTTTTATACTTCTATATTGCTGCTTGGTCTTTACACATGAACATTTATTTATTTGGATTTCATGCTAGATCTGCATATTTAATCAAGGTCCTGGGGTACCCAGCATGTGCATCTTTCCCTTCCCCCTCAGCGTGATGAATCTTCATAAATGAAAATATTGGTCTTTTTCTCTTTGACACTTCAAGTTAGCCAGTGAAGTCTGTCTATGTCTGAAGTTCTCAAACCTTTTAAGTATTCTGATTTTATAATCCTGCTGTTAGTACATTCAGCATTGATTTTATAGCATTAGATACTGTTCAGGAATGCAAGTGAAACAGACTTCCTTTTGGCTCATTCTAGAAGTGACCCAAGTTAATTGTGAGCAAGGCAATTAGTGTGGGTTATAAAAATGATGCCAAATGTCATGGCAATGACTCTTCCACTAGATATAAACATACATGAATCTACTTTAGAGAAAACTTTTTCTACCTATTTGTAAAATTTAAATTATGGTAGTTAGCAAGCATGGCTCTTGAAGTGAAATAAATACCAGAATATGTATTTAAAGTGTCTAAAAATAAATATTTTTGTTTCAAGGCTTTATAAGTCAATGACCCAACATGCTGTTGACAACCAAGATTAAATGCTTACGAGAAATTCCAAATTTCCCCTGACATACAGACACTGTTTCCTTTCCTGGCAGTTCATGAAATAACACTTGAATTTCAGTGTGCTGCCATTGGACCATTTTGGAGCAGTATGTCTTTAAATCTATTAGCGAGCTTGTGCAGAGTTCAGAGTGTGAGGAGAAAGGAAAAGCAGCATGTTTTCTTTGAGAAAAGTTGAGCTTTCAAAGCAACTGGAAGTTTCGGAATGTTAAAATACAAACCAGCTGAGATATATTAATGGGCAAAGAGCAAGAGAAGAGGTCAAAACCGTTGATGCAAATATCTTTTCACATAATTTAAAAAATAAGCTCATTCCAGGAAAACAATACCCATATTTGTGAACAGTTCTAATATTAGTCTGTCATGATAATGGTATCTGAAAGCCAGTGATATTTATACTGGGATGAAAGCGACCAGCATGTTAACTTTAAATTACTCTCCTAACCCCAGTTTCTTTGTGTGTGGGAGTATTTCTTTTTAGGGAAAAGGTCACTGTTGGTTAACTTTGTCTCTCCCTTTCTCACCCTCAAGCCATTGACTGATACTGAAATATAGCTTACAGCGAGTATTTCCATTTTTACATTTAAATGCTTTAATCAAGGTTTTAAAGAAATTTATTGTGCAGAGTGACTGTCAGTGTTGTTTACATGAAGAAGCAAACTAGGAATTGTGTGAACATTGAGCACTAATATAAAAAACATATGCTGGTCTCTAAATGATTTGATGATTTGTGAAAGTCAAGAGGCAATAATGGATGATCATGTTACATAACAGCCATCCTTACAATTGGGCACATACACTTGTAAAACACGAAAAGAACACAAAAAGAGGGAACATTTGAATTTTGATATGTCAATTATCAACTGCTGACAAATTGTTTGTTTATTAGACGTTAATCCCCCACGGTGTTAAAAGGTTTGTGATGAGTTCAATAGCAATGTGAATCCAGCTCTTTTTAAATTGACCATGAGCAAAATAAAATAACTGTTTTGGATAAAATCAGTCAATTTTGATTACTTAAATTTCTTCATAGTTCAATAAATACTGCAAGTACTATTTTTTAGCATGGCTTTCCACATTCATTCTAGTGATTAAAGCTGCTAGCCATGACCATATTACTTCAATTATAGGATGGAACTACTTGTAGCTATTTCTGGTGCAATAAAAGTATAAAAAATGAAAAAAATTAAACTCTCTAATAATGGAGGATGCTGATGAATTGGATGGGTGTTGTTGCTAAATCTGTATTTTACATTCACTTATTTTTCTTGGAGGGGAGAGCACAGGCTTTAAACTTCAGATATGCAGGCTTAGAAAATAAAATCAGTTTAGAAACTTGTCCTTATAAATGAATGAAATAACCCATAGTGGTGTGTACCTCCTACATAAATCTAAACAGAAGTGTTGTATTTTTAGTCTAGAAAAATAAAACATTAAGTAATAAAAGTAAATTTTATTTTTACTTAGTACTTTCTACTGATTTTTACATGTGACTCTTATTTACCCAGCCAAATAGTATACCTGCATAGTATGACCAGATATCTTCTAGAATACTTAAATATGGAAAACCAAATTATATAATTTCTATTGCATTACTTGCCAAGTAAAAGACCCTGGCATTTCCCACTCTAATATGTTTGTTAAATGATTATGTCTTCCCACTATTATCTATGTGTGAGGGGGAATCCGTAGCTCATTTGGATGTGTGTGAGGTGCACAAGATCAGATGGTGGATGTTGGGAGAGTTGTTGAACTGACTGATAACCAGGCTTTTGCAGAGTGTCTGTGACTCTGGGTACTGTTTAACATGACGAAAGTGGCTCTATTTGGCTTTAGCTGATTAAAATTAATGAATAGGGGTTACTTTGAACTGAAGCTCAACAAAGGCAAAAATCGTATCCAAGGAACTCTTGATGTTGCGGACATACTTCATGTTGTGTTGTGGAAATTCAGCTATTGTCTGCCAGTATCAAATGATACCAGTTTTATCTGTGCTCACCAAATGGATATTTCTCGCATTTGGAACCAATGTGGTGGTTTGTGTTGGGATGAAAAACATAGGAAAACATAAAAAAACCTCCTATGACCTAATTGTTGAGTTCCTCAGTTTCATATATTTCTGAATTTATTCATGAGCACAGTCACAAAAGTCCTTCAAGACCCAACAGAAAATGTAGCTCTACCCTGTAAAAATCAAGAATACTTAATTGGACAGGGAAAAGGAAGAAAGGATAACACCATAAATAATGCATGGTACAGTTCTAAAAAACACTGAAATTTTGTCAGTAGAGGACTTTCTGTTTGGAAAGTGTATATATGACCAAATAAACCCCAGGCTTTGGGGATGATACACTTGCAGAATTTATTTGCTCTTTTTTCCTACTGCCTCTTCAAAATTCGGTGCTGTGTTTGTACAGATGTATTTCAGATACTCTGAAACCACCTGAATCAAAAACATTCAGGTGAAAGATTGAGGTTTTGAGGTTGATTTGTTTGTTTGTTCCAGTGAAGAGTCTCTTTCACTTAGTGTGATGCTGGCACATACAGACATTTCTCTAATCTGCTTTTTATATACTACAAGACTCAGACAATCTAATGCACAAATGAAGTGTTGCATTTTCCTCTTCACAGGAAAGTAGGGGTTAAGGGCAAATGCCAACATTTGCCTTGAGTAGTTCTGAGTGAGTAAAATAGGTCACCAGCTATAAATAGATAACATATGTTTGTAGTCTAATGCCTGTATTTTTTTTTAACCAAAAAATTTTATGACTTGTTCGATTTGTTGTATCTCATCCTACATTCAGATGGTTAAGCACCTTGCCTACTCATATTATGCTGATTAGATGTTCTAGATGTCTACTGGGACATTTAAGTAAGTTTGGTAGAAAATCAACTTTTTACTCAGAGTCGTACCATGAAAAATCAACCCCTGCTCATTTGTAAGGTTTTAATAGTTCTCAGTCTTATGCTTTTCAAGGACTGTGTTGCAATGGATGCAGATAATAACACCTTTTAAAAGTGTAAATTGCATTCAAGTAGCAGGGGACAAAATAGTTAAACTGTTAATTAAAAAAAACCCAGCTACACAGGAACATTGGAGGAAATAAATAGAAAAGCAAAGAAACAAAATAAAAATCTTCTATAGCAGGTCAAAACAATATTAATAAACAATTTAAAATATCTTTTGTAGGAATTTTGTGTCTATCTGCTTATTAATGTGAAGTCAAATGCTGCAGGTAAGAGTGCCTAGAGGAAATCAAGTACCTTACAAATAGGAGCTGTGTTTCTGCATTTGACACACTAATGTGAATTTTGGATAGAATTTACTCTTCAGTATTCCAGGGGCCTAAAATACATGAAATGATTGAAATTCTTACTCTTCTAAGCACTGTTTTTGTAGGACCTCTGGGAATTCTAAATTCTTTCCAACATGCTTCTTCCTGAGCACCAGTGTGTGATGTGGTTTCCCAGCAGTCCAACCTAAACTTTAAGCCAGATTCCCTAATGGTAAGGTCTGCACTTGTGCACGAAATTGGCACTGGGAAAACTCATGAAAGATCTCTGCAGCTGCATTTGTGTGTGCTTTGTTTTTATTTTTTAATGTGGGCAAATTCCATAAGTTTTTAGATATGGAAAGATTGATAAATATTTAATAGTGTTTTTTGAGCCATTCTAGGAATGGCTGGAAGCTTTTGCTCTTAGCAGTATGCTGGTTGTGCAAGACATCTGCTGATCATTTTAAATTAAAGACAATATTACATTGAAATTTAGCAGTCACTACATTAGTAGCAATCTATAGGGTTGGGTTGGTGTTCCTGTTTTGTTTGCTTTTTTTTTTTTTTCCTATCCCATAGAATTGTCCTTATTCAGAGCAGATGTCATCCTATAAAAAACCCTAGGATGGCTTAATTTCATTAAGGGGAAACTCCCTGACACTTGGTAACTTCGTGGACTTTCATTTTAGGTGCATTAAGCTTTTTAATATAGCTATAACAGCTCAGTCAGCATCAGCAATATGTGCTCAGGTTATTGTGGGTTATATCTAAATCTTAGGCTACAACTGTGTTTAAGTGAAAATCTACCAGCAGGACTGTCCTGGCATAATCATCCTCACATAACACCCCTGTGGTTGTCCTGTGGGGGTAACAGTGTACTTGTTTTGCTTTCGTTCATGTCACTTTACAATTAGTAGCTTTGGAGTTGCAGTATCTAGACATGTTTTAACAAAAGGGTATTCCTTTTTCTGCCTTTTTTTTTTTTTTTTGAAATGCAAGTTCCTTTAATTTTTTTCAATAATTATTTCTAGCCATCTTTCATTTCTGCACTTAGGACTCCATTTAGTTCTTTGATTGATTAAGAATAGTAGCTTGAAATGTATCTCCTTGGAAATTTATCTCATTTTGGCACTACCATCACCCACTGCCTCAAGTAAAGTGTTAATATTTGAGGCCTTTCCAGGTTCCCTCTGTTTGGAATAGAAACTTTATTCTAAAGTCAACTGTACTTAATGCAATCCTGTTTTTACATAGAAAGCTCATGAAGTCCTTCCTTTCTGAACTCAGTAGAAACAGACAACTTAAAACTCCAGACTCTTCCCAGCCTATTCCCAAGGAGCCCTTTCTCCCTGCTATATTGTCTGGTTGTCACAGGATTTTCTTGTTTTCAGTGGAGTTGTATATGTATTCATCTTTCCAAACCAATGGAGCCCTAAGAGCTGTCCCTTTCTTGGAAAAACTCCTCTACAACATCAATTTTTAACCTTGTTCATGCTTTTTCATGAGAATTGCTAATATTCAGCTGGCTTTAGTCTTTACTGCAGAAAAGTTGATTTTCCCAGAAGCCTTCAGAAATCTCTCTCAGGTTAAGAGCACTATGGTGCCCCTCTTCACCTGCTTCTTTAAGGATAAAATAGACTGGATAATTAGGAGTTTATAGCTTTGTATTGGAAACAGATAATGTGAAAGCAGAAGGACTAAATTCTGATTAGACATGCTAAAGATTTCTGAAATGGTTAGCAGCTGGTATTTAACAATGGGGGAGTGATTATAGTTTCTGGCTCGAATTTTTTTAAACATTACTAATGATTTTGGACATTAGTCTTGTGAAGCAACTTACGTGCATTGTAAAATACCCTGATCTTTCATGAAGGAAAGAGTACTAAAGCAACCAAAATGAAGATTCTCCTAATCACAAATTCTCAAAAGAAGGGGTGCACTTTTGTAACTGGGATATTTGACCAAACAGAAAGAGGAGGAAATTAAAAATTGCAAAACTCCGGACTTCTATTTTTCAGTTAAGGACTTACAAAGTCCACATTAGAAACTATGACATAATGGCTTAATTTCCACAACTTCTCACATTCTTCTTCATGTTCCCTGAACTTGAAAGGTACACAAAACTTAACATTTAAAATTATCAGTAAACTTTAAGAACAAAGAATTCTGCATCAAAAGATATTCCTTTAATCCATATTTAATGTAATTATGACTAACATGACATTTAGAATTTGATTGAATTGTTGTGTGCTGGAGCTTGAAGACTGGAAAGCAGACAAGCACTTCGTATCCTTTGCAGATACTGCATAAACAACAAAAAAATTATGTTCAAATAATTTCTGGCAGCAGCATTTGGAATATGAATAGAAATACTCTTCTGTCACAGAAAATAAAATAACGGGCCACTCCTGCAATAAATACTTTTGCACTGGCTCAGGATTTTTTTACTGCAGGATTCCATTGCTAGTTTATGACATTAGACAATTTTATTAAATTGCTTTTGAGATATTTGAAAATACTTGGCAGGAAAATAATTCAAAATGATTGGATAAAATTCAATTTCTAAGCTAACAATCATGGGAATCCAGTGATAATGATGTTTGACTTTGTATCTCAGTCTAATAATTTCTTTTGAGCTTTTTATTTATTAATATTAATATATGTTTAACTAATAACTTGATAGCTAAAATCACTTGTATTCTTGTGTGCCAAGAATAATGCATATCTTCATAGTGCCCTAGATTTCAGAAATTATATCTACATTCAGTAATCTAGCTTCATATTTCTTTTGCCTTTTTTTGAGAATAAGGATAAATATGCAAATTTTGCTTTTACTTTACAGTTGCTTCATGCTTTGATGATGCACGAATGTGTAATACCCTTGTACCTTTTGACTTCATTGAAGATGGTTGACAAGCAGCAGAGGTGCTAAGCTGTAAAATATCTTTCTTTTAGCTCATGTCTCTTTAAGATGACTCTTTGCTTCTAGTTACTTGATAAGTTAAACAACATTTGTCTTCTTTCTAAGACATGTTCTTACCATTTTCCTCTTCTTGAAATGACTCTAAGTAACTGATTCTGCTTTCAGAATCTGTTTCCTATTTGGTTAGAAACAGTAAGAAACAGAACCAAAGCCCTCTGCGCTTGGCAGCTGCTGATGTTCAGGGCGACCTAGGGAGCTGTTCTTACCTGTCCCTTTGCTCCCTCCCCCACTGCATCGCTGCAAGAATTGCTCGGGGGCGAAGCTTGCACTGCTCTACTCTTTGTTACATTTTCTGCCTTCTCTTTTAATGCTTTGCACCTATCTCCGTGGAGAAGAAACGATTTTCAGTTTCTACCTACCCTGAAAACTTTCATTTTAAACGACTTTATTTTAACTGGGTTTTCAAAGTCTGTAAAGTACTTGCTAAAGGGATAGGTGCTGAGATCACTTGTCTTTGCATAAAGAAGACAAAGCGCTCAAGGTGCCCAGCTCCTACTACTATCCACTCTTCATTGAAAAAGTGAGCACAGTCTGTAGAAATACCTGGCAATTGAGGCGTTTCTGAAAATGTACTTCTGATATCTAAGCCGCTTCTGCGCTTCTGACAGGAAACCTTTACATCTGAGAAGAATGGAAATGAGGAAACTCTGAAGGAGTGTAAATCCATGAGGAATGTCAGCAGGAGAAATTTCAATCCATGCCCAATAGAAACTAATTAAGGAGCAAAGGGAAGGAGAACCCTGGCTAAAAGAGGAACAGAAACAAAGCACTAGGTGTTGGAAGGCACTGAAGGCAAGGTCGTCTAAAGGGGAGCGGGCAAAGAGGGGCTCAGTCACCGGGAAATGCAGAGGGGAAAGGTGACGGGGAAAGTGTCAGATGGTAGACAAATAGGAGAAAGCAATGTCAGAGGGATAAAAATTGTGTAAAAATACAATTCAATTAATGTAGTTACATGGCCTAATTAAGTTTTGTAGGTGAAAATGTGTATTTTTGTAACATCAATTTTCTGTGGTAAACAATCAGGTTTTTTTGCCATGGTAACCTTCTGTGCTTGCCAAAGGTAGGACAAACAATGCTTACATCACTCCTACTTCCAAAACACTTGGGTATGCCAAAACATTAATATTAAAATTTTGTGTCATTGTAAAAAGCTTAGGGCTTTCTGAGATATGCAATGTATTATTAAACCCTGGATATGGACTTGTGGCATTAAGGTGTCAACAGCCAGCCCAAGGGTGTGACTCAATAGTACCTGCGACTTGTACCATGTTTCTCTGAATTACCTAAGCTTTCTGTGCTTGCTTGACACCCAGGGAAAACACTGCAAGAGTCTTTTGGCTCTTTCCCAGAAGAATTAGGTTATAAGAATATACTTAATAAGTCTTTAATTTCTTTTGTATATATAGGACCTAGAAAAGAATTTTTCTCCCCCCGCTGGAAACTAAAGACATTAATGGTCTGAATTTTATTTGTAAGACTAAGTATACAGGGATGGATGTCAGATCAATCTGAACAGAACCCGATGCTGGTTACCTTTTTTCCAAGCCAATATCCAAGCAGCCTAAACCAATTTTAATGTCTTTCCACCTGTTCCTATATCCCATGCTGTGAAAATATCACTTGTAGCATTGGGAAATACTCTTTTAGCTGAAACTGGGAAGGTGGGACTCTGAAGATTTTGAATAGCAACACTATTCAACTTAGAGGAGCTCTAAGTGTGGTGTGTTTGGCTGCTCTGGTCACTATTGAAAGCAGATGTCGTTCCTGTCCTTTCCTGTCTGCTGCTTCTGCATTGCAGGGATGGGAGGGAGTACCCAAGTGAGATGAGAGTTGCTTTTTCTGGACAAGAGTTGCTTTTTCTCAGTAGCAATGCTGACAGAAATGGATGTCAAAGGACAGGCTCGGTGAGTTGAACCTGACAAGCTCTGGCAGTGTTTTGCACTGGCACAGAGCCAGGAATCTCCCACAGGAAGACACAGGTTCCGTTTTCTAAATATTATTCAAAAATCCCCTGTAGAGTATTGGTGAATAACATGGCTCTGGTTTTCTCCAGGGCATTCCTATTCCAGCCATGGAATTCAAAACACATTTTGAAAGAGCAAGAAAGAGGAGAAGTACATGAAAGTTGTTTAGAATCAATGTCTGACAATTTTTGCTGTGTTAAGATTTTTTTTTCAGTAAATTTCCATATACAAATCTATTAAGAAAGTCTCCTGTTTTCAGTTCTAAAGTTCAGGTAAAACTTCACTGTTTTTTATATCTTTTGCAATCTGTCACTGGGAATTCAAAATAGAGTTTAAAAAAAACATCAAACAAGCAACCTACACTTAGAGGGAACTGAAAAGCAGGAGCACAGTGTAGAAAGTTCGAATATTAAAAGGCAAGAGAATATAATATGCTCTGTGCAATGCAGCTGTGGCTTAATGCTGATTTGCACATTAGGACTAGATTAGCATCACTCAGACATGAGCTGCATATTGAGTAACTATCACAAGTATGGTACTATTGATGAAAAATGAAACTGCATGGTGCACTTCAGATCTAATATACCATCCTTTTGTGTTTTTAGATTCAACAGAAGTGTAAAGGAAGAGCTATTACTTCTAAATTTTTATGAAATGCATGTAATTTAGTTTCCTATAAAAGTTCAGTTTGATACTCAGTATGTTTATAAAACAGAATATGACATTACCATAAAAATGATTGGGTTTTAGCCACTCAAAGGCAAGAAATATTCAAAGAAATGACCATATAAATGTTGATTACTTCTATTCTGAAGGCAGTCAAATTGATTTGAGGTGCTGTGGCCAACTTATCACAGATTTTGTGGCTATAATGCCTGCATGACTTGACTTTGAACACTTTAAATTTCAAAAAGACCTTAGTCTTGATATATTTGTTTGATTCACTTTCAAATAAAATGCAATTTGCATTTGACATGGACATGTTGTGCAGGACAGCTCCCTAAGTCATTTTGTATTAGTTCAGTGGTGAGCTTTAGGATAATTACCTTTTGCAGCATTTCCCCAACATTTGACAACATTTGTCTTTGGAAAAATTAAAAGGATGAGTGTCCTCGCTGAAAAACCAGGAAATAAAGGCACATCTGGTGGGTTGGTGTTTATATCTTTGATAAAATGCAGTGTGCTGGCTGCAGATCTTTCTTTCCAGGAAAGCTTCCCTCCAATGCTGCCTAGAAGTGGGCTGGCACTGCCTCTGGATGTTGGCATATCTCACTGGCACAAAACACCTGTACTGCATGTGCTTAAGGTGTCAGTGCCATAGCAGGGGTTTGGGGCAGGCTGGAAGAGTCACACAGTGAGAAGAAGGGCTTGTCTGGGAGTTGTGAAGGGTGGGATGGATAGGCACTGGGGTGGTTCCCCTTGGGCTGCCCTCCCTGCCTTCACAGGCACTCGGACGTGCCTTCTGCAGCTGTGATGGAGGAGAGTTTTTCAGCCCATGCAAAGGTAAAACAGTAACTTGTGCCTCTGAATGTGCAGTGGGGGAAGCTCACTGTGTGCTCATGTCAAATACCACAGAGTTGCTTTCTTCATCTGCCAGGCTAGAAGGAATTTTCATTTTTCTGGTGATTACTAACAGATTTCATAGCAAAACCAGATCTGTATCTAAATATTCATCTAACATTGGCTAAACACACAGAAACACTCCACATGTATTGTGACATCTAAATGTGTGCACAGGGTCTCTACGCACACACAGCAGCAAACTTGTATTTGCTTTTTAAAAATTATTATGCAAAAGTAAATCTGCCACTTCTATTTAGTAGATGGCATCAAGCTTGTTCAAGTGTTTTGTTTTATGGGTTTTGGGTCTAGTTTTTTTGGTTCACTGCTGTGTAGTGATAGATGGCCAGCTTTTTTCTAGTGATTCTGAGCTCAATATCCAAAGGTGATATTGAGCTTCTTTTTAGACTTTGCAGATAGCAGTAGAAGGAAATCATATACATCTTATAACTGAAGGATAAACTGAAGTGCAAAACCTCAGATTCTTGCCAAAGGCAGTTAACAGACACATAACAGCTTCAGGGGTTTTGGGATTTTTAAATTCTGAAAAAATTTGTATCTACACAAAACAGTAGATCCAGTTAGGGAATCACACTATAAATCATGCAGACAGAAATCCAGATTTTATACGTGGAAGTGTCCGACATCTGTATATTGCTAAGGTAGATTTACTAAGGCTGTGCTTTCTAAATCACCCCTTGTAGCAGATAAGGAACATTTAATTTCTGGCATAGTACAGATTTCCTGTATATTAGGCTAGGAGCTTGGAATAAAAAACTTGACTGTTGATTTAATTACTTTTAAATTAATGTATTTGTTAGCTTGTACATAGGAGAACAGCATCTTACAATTACCCAAATAAGGCTATTAATGATGGCAAAATATAGATATTTGAATTTTTTTTAGTATTGTCATAATTGTTTCAAGCATGCAGATTTATCATGTTGACAATGCTACTGAACAATTCAATTAAAGAATATATAAAATTTGTAGGAAAGTTTCTACCAGTGTGTGAGACCTGTCTCATTTTTTCTATAATGACATAAAAAATGGATGTTGCTCATTGTATCACATGTATAATGCCATGTTTTCTGCAGTGCAAAATAATATTTAAAGGTATTTTGAAGAGACTACATAGTTTAGAGGACATAGTAGCAAATGCTTTCATTTTTAATCATACTACTTTTGTATTGCAGACTGTCACCAAAAGCTATCCATTGTTCTCCTTGCTTTTTTCACTTGTGTTTTGAATAGGTTACCACTAACATCTGAAATTACTTCTCATATCCTTGTTCACTGCTGCTGTACAGCTTTATTTGCAGAAGCACAGGAAGCCAACACACCCACCCTTAGCTTTAACTTCGCTGCCTTTCATCCAGTGATGAAGACTACAGCACCTTTAGTGATCCAATTTATAGTGGATGAACGGGACAGGAATCTGTGTATTTGACAGCTTTGTTAACCCTACAACATTAGTATGAATTGTTGGTAAAACCCAGTTTTACTCTGTGGCCATGCTGCACCTGCAGTCTCAGGAATTATGTTGCAGTACTGAAGCTCTTGTTAGCATAAACAGCAGGTATAACTCCTGGTGCACCCAGGAAACAATTTTGTTGAGCAATGAATTGCCAAGCAAACATAATATCTCTGCAGTGCATAAATACACCATAACAATAATTTTACCTTTAAAACAGGTCTAAAGGAACTTTTACTTTGATAGCTACACAAATGGAATCAGTGGTAGAGGAACTGCTGCAGTTCAAGGAGTTATTTTAGTCCTCTCTCCTAATTAGTTGCAATCAATTAAACACACTCATACAACAAATTTACAGAGGTCAGGAAAAGACATTGTCAGATTTTTCAGGCATTGTTTCCAGTATGTCTAAACTTTTACTATAAAATTCATGTATAATTCTGTGCTGGTAAATGTTCTTAATCATGCAAGTTTTATGGAAAAGCTTTTACATGAATGATGGCTTTAAAATATCTATATTGTTAAAAAACCCCACTACCTCCTTTAAGTCGTATGTCATGAGATGTCCCCTGCCTCACCTGTGTGCTGATGGCTGATATTACGTATCTGCCCTTTCTCTGGAGCAGGGGAAGGACTGACTGAAATTTTTTTTATGTATTGGGATTCCTTGAGTCAGAGGTGTAAATCAACCCACTCAAATGCAAAATCAAAGCAATTGATGAAATGTGTATAAAGAAGGAAAATTTCAGGTTATTTCCTGGCACTGTAAGGAGTACAGTTCTCATGGTGAAATACACCTTAGTGAGAGGTCTTATGGAATATTTACTTACCAAGAAATGAGATCCATTCATGCACAGTTTTTCTACAACCGCAGCAGATTCAGGCATTCCAAACTGAGGTGAGAAAAAAGACAAGAATATCACAGTAGTATGAAACTTGACATTTGTAAACAAGCTAATTAATATTTCTGTGCTCAAACTCTCGGAGTTGTGGAAATTGTTATACTACTTGACAAGGATAATTAGAAAAAGAATATTGAGTAAGTGTAATGCTTAGGCAATGACTTTCACATATGAGATAAGACACAGTACTTCCTCTTTCTTAGGAAGAAAGATTACAGGGAATAAGGGCCAATAAATTGTGAGTGGAGTAGACAAGAAAAGAAACTATGAAGCAGCAAATGCCATATAAATGGAGTAAGGAGCCTAACAGAAGTACTGTGGATTGCTGTGGGGTAAGAAGCCAGAACTAGAAACAGGTTAAAAGGTATCTGAGGCAAAAGTTCATCAGTAGCCATGTCATCATCCCACATGCCTGTTTACCAGCCTCTGTTTGCTCTGGTGGCTGCTCAGCTTCAGCACCAGATACTTGGGCTGTGTCTTGCACTTACCATGATGATGGGCATTGCTGAATGAATTTAGGTTCAGAAAGAGGATTTCTTTTCTGTAATGTGGTTATGGTAATGCTGTTTTTTAAGAAAGTTGATGTTGATTATAAATTAAAATGAAACTGGCATGTCCAGAAATATTACATCTTGAAATAGAACCAAAGACTAAATAGTAATTTGGGGAAAAAAATAAAGGCAGACACATTGGATTTCCTATTAAAAAGTAGAAAAGAATGGATTGGGGCTGAAGATGCCCTAAAAAAATCTCACAGTGTGTTAGATGGCTTAGTGTGGCTTTTAAAAGAAATGACAGTTATGCATGAAAAGTGACAAAAAAATTTAGAATTTTTTTCTTTAAGAATGTATCATTGTCAAAATGAGTTTTAGTATTTGTAATGCTTAGATGTAAATGTCTGTAGCAGTAGTGACCAAATCAGATACTAACAGAGAAATATTGGTGAAATAAGTTCTTCTCATAGATATAGTTATGTGGCTTTTCTAAGATAATTCTTTATTTATAGACTACTTAAAACTGATCATGCTTAAATAGTCAACGTGTATTTTATCTACATTTTTGATATGAAAATGTCCTGTTCAGACATATATTCAGATTCTTTTTGGCCTGTTAGCTGATATACCTGGGCTTATAATTTTTTATCTACTATGATTGGGAGAGTCCTGCTTGTTTGCAATACAGAATAGACCAAAATTCAAAGGAGAGGGTTCTTGTGGTTGTTGGACCAGTGGCTGGTTGTGGATTATGTTAATTTGCCATCAGTTGCACTGGTGGTGGTGGAGAGGCAAAGAATCAAGGCTATGCACTCTCTGCTCTTGGCTTTTGCCCATCTATTTCTAGTTTCTAGCTCTATCTCCAGCTATTGGTTTGATGAGCTGCTTTTGAGCTTTGCATTGTGCTATTAATCAAGCTTTTGGGTAAGGGAAAAAACTATTTTTACATGGTTAATGCATCTGACAAGTGGGTGTCTTGCTACTGGTGTTTAGTGATGACCATGGAACCTTTCATTTTCTTGAGATTGCCTTAACTTTTCTTACAAGTACCTTAAGATCAGTACTGGAAGAGGGACCAGACTACATGGCAAATGGAGGCCAAGTAACTCTGAAAACAACATGAAGTATTTCAGTGCTGTTGCAATTACAGCATAGATACAAGATGACAGGAAGGTACATACACATGGCTAACAGGTCTCCATTAGTGCCTTTGCTTGTTAATGAGGAAAAACTCAACATCTGTATGGTTAATTTTTATTTAGTAGTTAATTTATTGATTTTATAAAAAATGCCTTTCATGAGGCTGGAAACACTTTTCAGAATGGGTGGTTAAGAATTTTTGTAGTCAGGACGCAAAAAAAATCTGTATCATTAAGACTTTTAAATTTAACAAAGTGCTAAAATTGCACGGTACATATGTACATACCCATTTTCCATATATATTGTTGCACCAAGATGAATATACCTCTTCTGGAAAACTCAGTCTCAGTCACAGCATATGGAAGCTGATGTCACTTTCCTGAAGGTCGGTATATTGCTTTCTGTTCAGTGCTCACTGCTTGTCTATCTTGTGTACCTGTACTGCACACTACTCAAAACCTTCTCTGAACCCAGATGATTTTTTATTTAAATCTGAGCTGTTCTACAGCATTTTTTATTATCCAAGTGCTTCAGGAACACTAACTGCTTTTTCTGAGACTACTCTCTGACATGAAAACTTCATTTATAAGGGGAGTTAAGATGCAGAAGAAATAAAACTCACACAGTATCCAGTGGGTTTGGATACCTAACTACAACTGTTTAGATCGAAGAAATATAAATGTATATTTGCATATTCAATATTTTTCCATTTTTACCTTCTGAGCAGAGCTGCCACTGTGGTCATAGCTCTTGCCTCCCACTCCTGCAAGTCAAGCACTTGGGAAATGTCATGTTTTTTCCAGGTGACTTGCATATCTTCAGGTAAAATTTTGTGCTGGGGCAGTAACAGGGTCTGATATTTCAAGGCAGAACTAAATCAACAGTACTATGTATTTGTTCTCTGGTTTTCAGCAAGCCCTGGCCATGTGCACCTTGCAATTTCTGTAATGGCATAGAATAATACAGAAATCTGCTGGTTTCTCTGCATTGGCAGAGGCACGTTTTTGTCAATGGAAAAGGTAGTATGTGAAGAAGCAATTACAAGCTATCATGGTGTGCATGTTAAAGGTAGGAAATTCAGGCTGTGGAGGTAAAAATGTTCTGGCACATTTTAGTACTCGTTTCTGCAACCTTAACAGCCTTTTTTTAGGCTTCATGCACACGTATGGCCAGTGTTGGGGTGAGGAGATTCAGCACAGCCCCCAGCATGTGTTCTGACTATGGAAATGATGGAATAGCTGGTGCTGAGGCTCTCTGGAGTGTTGGCAGTGGGAGCTCACAGCTCTGCCCACAGTGGCCACAGGCAAATGGCTGGGCCAGTCTTTGATACACAGAATGGCCAAAAACTTAATGTGGATATGCTGAAGTAATTGGTTTATTTAGCCACTTTAATTAGCCTTGTGAGTGTAAGCATATGCATTGACAGCTCTTTATAAAGTTGGAAGACTCACTGTTAACAAGTATGAAGCCAGTAGTTATGGTGTGCCTGAAATTTCCCTGGAAACCTCGGAGCTGTTGAATGATTGTTATTAATTTTCTGTCTTGTATTCTGCATAGAATTGCAGGGTACTTTAAAACCATTCTAACTTCTATAAATTAGCCTGATTTCCTTTAAGCTGAAAGGCTTTGAGCTAATTAATCCTCTGAGTAACTGCTCACAGTACTAAGTTCACAGCTTAGCTGATCCATTACCATTGTGGTGTGAATTAATTCCATGGAATATGTTAGCTTTCTCAGGGTGGGAACAGTGGTCCACCTATGATACATCTCCATTGTGAAACTGTTTGTGGTTTTGTTGTCTTTTAAATTTTTTTAATTGTACATGAATAAGCATATGTATTTATACACAGACAAAATGAACAAAATAATAAAATTATAGTTTTAAAGTGTGGCCTACTTTTTATCTGGGTACAAATGGAACTCCTGCGGGAAGACTTCATAGCATCATTGTGTTCCTTGACAAAGATTGTGTGTTCCTTCAGTTGAAAAGGATGAGAAACCTTAATGACCATAAATTCTGACTGTTGGTGTAAAGAAGGTACTGGAAAAGATTGGTGCTCTTACAGTTAGAATTAGGATAAACATAAGAAAAAAAAGCCCTATATACAAAATTATATTGAGTACTTGCATAAAAACAAACAAAAGGGATATAAAATGAGATTATATATCCAATTGCATGAATGGACTTTATAAGTTACAGGTAGAATTCTAAAACCTGAGTCATAGTGTTCAGTTAGTTATAAGGAAAAATATGGTAACAAAAAAAGGCTATTATCACGAAGGATGTATTTTATGTATCTGAGAGATTAGTAAGGTAGTGAAAGATGTCTGGAAAGGAGCTTAGAATACTTTGTGCAATTCAGGTTATTTTAGATATACTAGAAAGGACATTGTAGAACAAAGAAATGTACAAGCCAACAAAGGAATGACTCAAAAACCCCCCAAAAGCTTGAGTACATTAAACTTAAACAACATCTCGCAACTACTGTGTGTGTATATGCATTGAGAAGAAAAGATGAACAGTAGATTCTTATTGACATACTGTAAAATTTAAAGCTATGTTCAAATATAAAACTAGACATACTTTCTGTGAAATGATTATTTCTTTCCAGAAGGAAATAAATTTGGGCATGCAATACCTTTTCTCTTATAAGAAATATTCCTGTGAGCAACTTTTTTTTGTATGAGTTGTAATGTAGGAGATCTTAGCTTCTGCCATGAATTAGATTTCTATAGAAAACAGGAGAGTAACAAAAAACTCAAGTTATATTAATATAAGTGGTGATTAAACTTTTTTTTGTGCTTTTAAATATTTGTGCTAGATTTAGGATAAGATATCCAGTTTTCAAGGATAAATCCAGTAAGTGTTTCTGCTAGCTGAATATAGACTGAACTTTAAGTGTTACATAACAGATTCAGTACCTGTCTTAAGAGATCTGCAACTTGAAAAGCTGTCCAGTTCTCAAACTCCTCTTGAGATGGTAGTTTTGTGGTCATGCTTCTATCCAGGGAGAAAGACTTGATCTGCATGAGTAACACTGAACTCTTGCTTTGGTGTTTTTCACTGACCTAATGTGGAAATCTGAGAAGGAAGTCCTTTTTGCAACTTTTTTCCTGTTTGCTCACTTAAAGTGAACGCCTATAAAGGGTAATTTAGGAAGTATCAATGTTCTTGTGTGAGTGACTCCAGTATAAGGAAACTGGTTGTTATATCAATATATGCCCATAGGTGTCATTACTGAAAAAGTGGAAGTGTCTCATCTGCTATCTTTCAAATTTTCCTGCATGTATTTTCAGAGTGACTGACAGGTCAATTATTGGCAGTGAATACCTTTTTGCTATTTTCTGACTTGGCAAAACACTGAATCTGGCAAAATTCAACTGGAATTTCAGAAACAAGATAGAAGCTCTTGCATCTTAAATTTGGCCTGCTCGGAATAATCTTCCAGGTGCCTGGCTGGCATATTATGAAAAAATTATGTTGAATTTCACAGTGCTTTATAGTGTTCAATGTTTCATAATGTTGGCTGTGAGTTTCTCCAAGGGGGTCACCATCTTCCTGGATGACAGGAGGCAGCAATAATCTCTCTCCACTGTATGCAGAACCAGAAGAGAGAGGTGCATGTGTTTCTTAACAGATTTTGCTTGCCTAGTTTGAGTGCAGGAGTGATTTTGTCAGTTGCAGATTCTTCATGTATTGTGAAGGTGGGAAGCAGCTGGATAGGAGATGTGTGAGTTACAGGTTTAATGATTGCTTACAGGAAACAACAAAACAGATAGCATCAGATGTGAAACATGAATAATGTGAAGTGCAGATACTTATGTGGTACAGGATATTTGCTGACTGAGTAGGTGTAAGCAGTCCTAGTTCGGAACATCTCAAAGGCAAATTAAAAATAGTGCTTTAAGAATTTTGCAGCTCAGTGCGTGCTGCCAGCCGTGCCTGCTCCTGCTCCTCCTCCTCGGACTGTCCATCAGGCCAGGAGCATTTTCTGAAATACTGAGGTGTGAGGAACTGCTCCTGGCTGCCAGCTGCCCTCTGCTGTCCCGTTCTTGCACTGCCTGGTGCCTGCAGGATGAGCTGGAGCTCTGCCCTGCCAGCTCCCCCAGCTTGCTGTGCCCAGGCATCCTCCTTCTCCTACCTGCTCTCCCCCAACACTAAATTGTGGCTAGATCTTCTGTGTTGACATTGCCTTAAGTTGTATGCTAGGCTCTTAGGACAGTACTCTTGAAAGGCTAGTGTTTATGCAGTGCACCTCTCTTTGCTGAGTGAGGCAGATTTATTTGGGAAGGTCATGCTCAGTTTTGTGCTCCCAGCGGGTCTGTAGCGTATGTGGCTGAACTTATGTGCTCCCAATGGGACTTTAAGACTTGCAAGAAATATTTTTCCATTTGTGTTTTAGTCAAATTAAACATCATGACAAGAGAAAAAAAATAGTAGAAACCAGGGACATGGAGAGGCTCATCTGGGATCCTGTGTCTTGTCTCTTGATGCTGATGTTGCCCTTGGCTTGATCGGTGCTGTAGGTTTCTGTCCTTAAGTGTGTGTAACAGAAATGGAGAGTATTGTCATGCACTTCCACTTGCTTTCCTCTACCCTCAAGGGGATTATTTCAAGAATTGTTGGCTGCAGAACCCCAGATTTGATTACTGATTCTACTTAGTACTTCATACTTCTAGTTCCTCTGTGTAATGTATCACCTTCCATGGTGCAAGCAACCCAAATAAATATGTGCACTTGAACACGTGTTGGCTCTGGGGGCTGTAGTGGGGGGAATTCTTGAGCAGAATACTGAGGCTTCCAGAGTTCCCCAGATACAGACAGGCCACAGAAATGGTTTCTTTCCAAACTTCCAGGTGCTTACATAAAATTTTGAAGCAGATTGTAGGTACTTGAATGTGAAACAGCACTAGCCTAGGGCAGGTCAGGCTTGCTTGCTACTTGAACATTCCCTTGAGCCTCCTGATCTGCCGTGAACACTGGCAGACTTAAAAATGTATTTGGGTACATGTGCAGAGAGTAATCTGCTATTTTAAAAACTTGTATTTACTGGAGACATTAACAATTTTAATCTGTACTGTTTCACTCCTCCAAAAAAAGGTAGAAATCTCATTCTATATATTAAGAAATTTCTTTTCTTTTTTTTTTTTTTTGGAGCCCTAATAAAAAAAGTACTTGAGAACTACCAAATTTCAGAGGGATCTAAATGTGTGCATTTTATATGCTAGGCATTTTGTACTCTAAAGAGAAATTCATTCCCATACAGAACCTCTATATCAAAGCAGAGTTAACACATCTTTACACTATATATTTGCAAAAGTTCATTTCCTAGAGTCTGAAATGTGCAAGCAATGTAAAGAACAAGTTTTTGCATGCTACAGCTCCTTGACTTTTTGTAAATTAAGTTCTCAATTTATGATTTCATAGAGATTGTTAAAAAGCAGTATAAAAATGGTTTCCTAGATCATACCACTGCCATTTCTGACTAAATACTCTCTATATGTTCATGAACATAAGCACTAAATGTGTTAAACTTATCTCAAAACTTTTAAAGTCAAGTTTTGCTTTGCAAAACCCTGTAGCAGCTGCAAGCAACTTGTTTAACTGGATGTAACACTGGAATACTGCCCTCAGGAAAATATACTTGAGCAAAATAGCTCAATGAAATATTACTGTACAGAAAATATGGACCATTGTCCTGGTTTGTGTTTTCCCATCTTATACAAGAATAATGAAAGTAACATGACTTACCACATACTCTTTTTTTTTTCTCCCAAGCGCACGTTGGAGTCGATTCCCAATAAGTTAAAGGAGCAGTTTCTCATGTCTGTTCTTCCTCCTTAAACTGTCCCATATGTATTTTGTTGTTGTTAGTGTGATTGACAGGCTTGGCATTTATGGTGGGTGGGAGAAAAACATTCTTAAAGTAAAAAGCTAGAATATACTCGTAGTCTAAAGAAGTCTACAAAGAATGTTGGAAAATGGAGTCTTGCTTGCAGCTATCTGTCTAGAAGTTTGATAAAAGTCTTGCTAATTGGTTTTGTCTTTTTTCTGTTTTTCATTTAACAGGAAATAAAAATAGCAACATAATCAACAGAAATCACAGAGTCTGAAAGGGACATGGAGAGATCTTGGCAGGGCTTCAGCAGAGAGGCAGGATCAAACACAACTAGAGGAAATTGGGTCAGTTTTGGAAATCAGTTTGGTAACTCACTTTTTTTAACTGAGTTCTTGGGGGTACATCAGATTGTCACCATGTCCTTGAGTGGAACAGCAGGAAGATGATCTATAATAAATTTTGTGCTCTACTGCAGGAGGGAGCAAAAGGAAATGTCTGTTTGTAAGGATAATTGCTGTCTAAGCATCAGATGGGCTCAACTAGGACATCCTCCTGTTTCTGAAGGAGCAAACCCAGTTTCATTAGCATTTGTTCATAAGTAGTGGTTTGGGAAACTCTTGTTAAGTCTTTTCACTTTCAGCACACTCTTCAACTTGGTTGTGTCTTACTGAAAAATGAGGTATCTAAACTAGTCCCAGTATACTGTTTATCTCATGGAAACTACTTCTGGCTCAGTGATATCCTGACAGACTTTAGGACTATGCTTGTTATGCAGCACCCATGTTATTAACAGAATCCTGAATACAATTAAAACCAGGACAAACTCCTGGGGAACTCTACTTGAAATACTCTTTGAGTTTGGAAGTGATTCACAGGATATTTTCTCAATGAGAGTCAGATGAGCTCTTACAACAGACAGTGCTTTAATCACATTTCTCTAGTTTGTACGTGATGATTTTTTTTGTGGGACCTCATTAAAAGCATCAGTGATAATATGGGCCTTGTGCCCCTTATCTAGGTAGCTATCATAATGAGGAAGGAAATGAGACTTGTTTGTCACAGTTTGTTACTGAAAAATCAGTTTTTACTGCAGAAACAATTTATAGGGATATTGAGGCCCCAAAATTTGTGTTGTATATTTGTGAGAATTGAAGCTGGGCTGACTATTCTGTAGTTTGCTCTCCTCTTTTCCACCCCTCATGTTCAAGGGGAGATGTTTGCCCTTCTTTAGTTACATGAGGTATGAAAACGCAGTTCCAGAGTCTTGAGTTTCCTTTGTGACTGAAGTAAATTATTTTTTATGATTTTGATAAACCAGTTAAGGAGTTTTTCAGAGGCCAAAGAGAATTGTGCCTGCCTAAGAACTTCATGGATCTTTGAAAATCTCCTTATTTTCTGTTGCAGTGTTTTCCTCCATCTTTGTTTCTGTGAGAGCATTCAGTACTGTAACAGGGAGAATTACAGGACATAATATATCCCTGTTTGTCCAAAAGTTATGAAAGTCTTAACGTTATGAAATGGGCATGTGGGTTTTTAGGTGTCTGCTATTCTAGTTTTGGTATGTGGCATTTCTTGGGATCACAAAAGACTGAGATCCAATGAAGCCTCAAATGGAAAAAATGCGAAAACAAACCCCAAACCCCCAAAAACTTGCTGAGAATGGTCAGTACCCTTGCTACACCAAGGCTGCACACTGATTTGAAGCCTATCACCTTTAAATCACTTCCACTCTATACAGTTTGCTGCATAAATATGCCCTTTATCTCAGTCATTCTTCAACCCATTTCTGGGGCATGTAGTTTCAACTGAATTTTAATTATTGCCGGATGCTAGGGGATTTTGTTTGCATGTTTTGTCACAGAGGCTGGATACATGACATAAAACCCATTGTCTCAAGGACAATTGCTTTTTATGTTATCACTCAACCTTCTGAAATCTTTTTATATGGCTTTCCATTGTTAGTTTGACCTTCTCTTTGAATCTAGCAACAGATTCAGCTGTTATTCTAGAGAGCTTTACTACAATGAACCATGATTAAAAATGTACTTATTCTCATAGGTATTTGTTTGTAACCTGGATTTTGCACATAGTTTTCTTTATCTTTTCAAAAATTTGTGTTTTTAACTAGTACAATAAAATATGACAGTAATAAAACCACAACCTGCTAAAGAAGTGACATTATTCATTAGAAATTCTCTTTGATTTTTTTGAAGGCTGGAATTGATGGTGTAGTGCTTGGTTGTGGTATCCTTTGCAAGTACTCAGTAGTCTTTGCTGTTTAACTGAGCCACTTTTTTGATTATTATTCTTTTGAACACCTTGGCAAAATTTGCTGTCTATTCCTCTAGGTTCATGTGCTGCCTTGTATAGTTTGCACTTAGACTTTATATAGTTTCTTTATAAAGCCTTTCCTTTGAAATTCATCTCTGTTGACTCTTCTGATAAAATATGGAAAAATGTGTATGAACAGCTTTCCATCTGGCAGCATTTACATGCACTAAAACCTAGTGAGTAAATTTAAAACCAGAAAAACAGTATTATTTCAGTGTCTTGCCTTATTTAAATAAAATTCCTAGGCAACTTAAATTTGAAATGTTGTGGCTTATGCTTGTTTTAACTTTTTTTTTAATATTCTTCGATGGATTTTGTTAGTATAATGAGTTCTTGTTCAACCACTATTGATTTTTGTGAGGCTTGAGCATTGATATGTGTAGAAAGTATTTCACTATGCCCATGACTCTTGATATGAAATAAATGGAAAAATGTCAAAGTAATGCTTCAGCTCCCAGTGGGCATCATGGCATGGTATTTTACAGTGGAAGATCTCAGTGCACCCTATTGGTGTATGCATACTGTATAGTACAGTGCCACAGGATATTATGGTCCTGTATTACAGTGTTTCCGTGATTCTGACATGCAGGTTTCATTAAAAAACTTGTACCAGGTGAATTCACGAAGGTCAGAACTTCCGTTCTCTTACTTATTTAGAACAATTGAGATAGAGGGAACAGGACGCTGCAAAATCCAGGACCTTTCTGTAGGACAGAAGGAGGCCTGAGGGAAACTGGTTAAATGTCATATAGAGGAGGGAGAGTCTGAGAACAGAATCTGCAATATCAAGTTGTTTGGGCAAGGTATTTATTGCTTATTGTCACAAAGAGAGCATGTGGAAGGAAGGAAGGAAAGGAGCAAAAAGTGATTGTTTTGGGAGGACCAAAGGGTTTGGCAAAGCATACTATGCACTATTCAAGAAGGACGGGGTGGAGTGTCCGTGTCAGCTGGCCAGCATCCAGATATTGTTTGGACCAAAAATAAGCAGACCTCCTCTCTACTTCCAATCAGCAGATCCCTGAAAATGGAGTTGGGAAAATGAAGTTCTGAGCTTGTTAAATAAAGGCAGACAAAAGGAGGAATTCCAAAGAGGGATGGGGGCTTGAAGATAGATTAAGAAATAGATAGAAGATAGAGAAATTGAAGAGATTGACAAGGGGAGAGGGTTTAGAAGTGGAAGGATACAAAAAGCAAAGAAAAGGAGAAAGGAGACAAGCTGTATAAATAGGGAATGTTTCTCAAGGTTTTTGGATTCATAAATAGGGCTCTTACATGTCTTATGTCCTTAGCCTGCTGACATAGATAAAACTTAATGAGCAGAGTTTATTTGACAGTCAACAGAGAATATAAAATCTCAATAAGTAAGAAGGACCTTGAAAGCTGAGAGAACTATTTTTTTTTTTTTTTTACATTCTGACTGTATTTAGGGAGATAGCAAAAAGATATTTCAAGTGATACTATGTTTATGATAATAAATTGTAAATGAAAAACCTATCAAGAAGAAAATGACAAACTGCTTTTGATTTTTTCTCATTTGGCTCACAAAACAAACTCAGTAATTTCATAGCCTTTTATTCTAGATCCTTTTTATTAGCTTGGTTTAGTTTATCATTAAGGTAATGGTAATGTCGTTGAACATCTATCACCATGGTATTAAGTGAAATTACATTTAGATAAAATGCTCTCATGATTACAGGAGAGGTATGACAGGAGCAAACACTCAGTGACAGATCGTTTCCCACACCAAATGTGGAGGAGTCTTCTATTGCTATATGCTGAATAAAGCCAGAGTGCTTATGTCAATTCTCTTTTCATTTTTCTTGTGAACCTGCTTTTGTCAAGCTTCCTCTCATACCTTTAGCATCTCCAGTTCTATTGCCACAGAGATACTCAAGAAAAACTGTGAGTTTTCTCACAGGTATTTTCTTTGCACAGTGCCAAAATGCCTTGTATGAATCAATGACAATACAGAGTTGTTTTTGTTTATTCTCTCCTCTCTTCCAAAGCCAGAAGCCACCCTAATCATGTTGTTTTCTTTCCAAGGAAATATTGTGTTGCCTATTTGAAAAATGCTGAGGGGATTTTGTTGTACCAGGTGGAATTAGTGGAAATGAGGGTAGTAGTTAACTGCTGCTTATATTGGTACTGTTAAAGTGTATCTCAAGATTTTTTGCTGTTTCTAGGGAATGTACTAGGAAATGCTGGGCTCAGTATTGATGCATATTGGAAACCAGTGGACGATACTCCAGTAACACTCCTCTTGTGTGTTGTAAACATTCCTCTGATAAGCTGTATAGGAGTCTAGATATGAGGTGTTTGGTATGCATCCATCTACTGACAGCATTATAAATATTGCATTTCTGACCTTCAGATTTTCTCTTTTGATCTCTGGTTAAATGATGTATTTGCCAGTTTGACACTGCTGACATTCTGTCTGTTTGGTCTAGCATTGTTATACCGTGATTCCTTGTGATCCCATTGTCATGGGAATGATCTATCTCAAATGATGAATATACTTTGAAGCAATGTGGGGAATAAACACACTGGCTAAACGCCATTTGCAGAAAGAGTTTTTCTTGTAAAATACCTACTTCAGTGTACAGTATAAATTATTTACCTAATGTCAGTGTATTTAAGAACACTGCTGTTTTATCAGATAGTATAAAAGAGGATAAGCTACTATTTGGGTGGATAGTAAGTGTCTTATGGTTTTAATCAGATTTCTCCTTACTTTTGTTTTTCCTTGCACTGCATTGGGCAAACTTGCATTTGCAAGGCAATAAACTGAACAGTAGTAGAAATAGAAGTTTCCTGTTTTCCCTCAATGATGAATGCTTCACTTCTCTAGTTTCTCTAGAAATATTCTCTTATCTAGAACTGCTGAATATTAACTTCACTTTCACAGAAGTGAGCCATAAACCACAGGAAGTCAGTGAAGAAATGAACACAAAAATTTGCACTCTAGTATAATGTTTTTCATATACTTGTTTTAAGTTTTTTAACACCTCAAAAGCAGTCCTACCTTAGAATTCCATGCCTGTTTTCAAAAGCTGATTTGATGTATGATGTGAATAAAGACTTGATAATGTTACCTGTATTCCTGATAAATTGAAGTCTATTTAGATTCAAGTATTTTATGAAAAGTCAGTGGGAGTTTTTTATGCATAACCTTCATGTCCTCATTCCTTTGTTATTAAAATGAAATGAGAATTAAAAAAAAAAAGTTGACAATAAATGTCAGACTGATAAAAACCTCACCACTGACCTTCAAAGCAATGAGATTTGACTATGATATGGTTATCCACTGAGGCCAGAAGTTACAAATCAGGTGATGAAGTGATGACTTTCATCCTCTGGAACATACACGTTCTGCACAACATCCCATGCCTCATTTTTCACCTCTTTTCTGCTGTCCAGAGCATGATCTACTCTTTCTGCTTGCAGTGTTGCATCTCTCCATTGTTGGTAGACTATGGCAGAGAATTGAATTCCTGGCAGTTCTCTCCTTGGTCAGCTGTGCCCCAGTTCATACTACTTCATGTGCATTGTATGCTGTGCTGTGTATATAATTGGTGCATATGAGTGCAAAAGCTATGGGAACATACACTGGCCCTGATACACCTGTATCAGCAAAATGAAATGGAATGGCCCATAGCTTATAACAGATTAGAAGTTATTTAATGTCCTAGTAAAATTGCTTTCAACTGTGTTCATCTCTGCTCTTTCCTGTTGACTTTGGGGGCTGACCTTTAGTTCGACTTTCAGGCATGGACATAATTTTATTGTTTAGAGTTAATGTTCTGTCACAGCGTGTGCTGCAGGCACTCTGATCCAGTGTCCCTTTTGCATCACTGAGATGATGCCATCAGTGGCTTAACCAGCCAGTCCATCTTTTGGATTTCTACTGACAGTTTGCAGGGTGCTTACAACAGCTTCAGTCATGTTTTTGTTTCTGGTTTTAAAGAAAGCTCAAGAACATGTAAGGGACAATAACTACCAAGTAATTTTCAGGTTGCACCTGGAAAGCTTCACAATCACTGACTCATTAAAAAAATTCATTTTTTACTGAGGATCTTCCTCACTTCTTTTTCCCCATAACTTCATCTATCAGGACTTCATAAATAATTGCAGATCCAAAAGGAAGCTTGAGTTGAGGTATTGAAGGATTTAAGTGTCTTAAGAACTGAGGTTCTGCTCTGGATGGACTGAACTCAGGAACTTCATGACACTATAAATAATTATTTTCATTTTCCCTTTTGTTCTCATAACAGATGAATTGCACTCGGCTCTCTTACCTGTTGCTGTTTCTCACAGCATACAAATCCCTGGGAGTCAACACTTTCTGTAAGAGCAGAACAGCAGGAGAGAAAGGCCAGAAAGAATGCAGTATTTTTGTGAGGGTTTTCTTAGATCAGTCTCCTTCAGATTTTTTATCTGTATCTCAGGAAACCTGAGAGCCTAGATACTTGCTTGTCAAACTAAGCAGGCTGAAACACCTCTCCTGCACAAGTGTGGTTAAGAATCTCTTAGAAGGTGAGGGACGTCCTAGGTGGTATATGGTGGCCAGCTTTGGCTGTGTCTCTGAAAGACTGGCTTTCACTCTGCTACTGATACAAACTGAAAAACCCCTCTGTTTGACGTGAGGCAATATGCTAATTCATAAGGATTGCTCTCCTGCCTCCTATTTTCTTTCCCCTGAGTTTCTGTCAATTTGTCTGCTTTTAGATTACAAATTGCCTGTGGGAGTAAGGTGTTTTCCCCTTCTTGAAAGATTAGAAACACCTCAAAAACAAGGTGATTCTCTTGTGGAAAAGCAGCTTTCTGTGTCTGTTCATCCTGTCTGAGACAGAGCTTTCCTATTTATGGTGTTTAATCCTCTGACAAAAAATCCTTGCCTGTATTGCCTATAACTGGTAAGAAAATACCTTTACAATTAGTTCCCTCTATGAACTCCACTTTTAAAAACTCAAAAGTATTTTGTGCAACTGCGTATAGAAGAATCCTAGAACATCTACCTTGCAAAAGAAGAGTATGTTCAAATACAATCAGTCTCAGAGCAAAGTTGAAGTTTAGCATTTCATACAAAATTTCAGTGCTATTTGATAGCTTCATAACAGTAGAATTTAGGAGAAATGTTGAATAACCTTCCCTGTTTCATAAGGTATCGCCTCCTTTAAGACTTAGTTGTAAAATTTTTGCTTAAAAGAGGAATTTTGGGTTTAACATTATTTGGAAACTTGAAAAGCAAAATCAAGTAAACTTCTTGAATGGAGATGACACCACCCCCTTTGTTCACAGAGGAGATGAAAATAATACTGGGAGCTATTTGTCACATTTTACATGGATTTTCAGTATTGAGGCTTAATTTTTTTTGTGAGGGGATTTTAGTAGGTTTTTGCCAAGTTCCCCAGTTGATTTTATCCTTTGTATTTTTTTGCACACTTTGAGTGCTCTAATAAACGTTCTAAACAAAATTTTTTACATAAACTTCCACAGATTATGCTGCAGAAAAGTGTTAATCTGATTACTTTGTTTAGATATCTAATTGCAAAGCCATTGCAGATAAACCCATTCATTTTTATAAACTGAGTAAGCAAAGATAAAAGCACCTTCAGAAAGGATGCCTTTTAGTGAACTGTTTTATTAGAATGACCCCAGAGCCACTCAGATAAAGTTCAGGGAGAAGAACTTGAATCGAATGAAGTACTGTTTATTTCCAGAGACGATCTTAATCCTTCATGTGCTTTGCTTAATGTTACAGGATCTTCTGGGGGAAGTTAGTGCTTGCTGTTCTTTGAAGTTACCAGCTGAATTTGCAAGAGAACAGAGCACTTTACTGGACTGACACAGCACAAAGCAGGTGAAGTCATATCATTGTTAGTGAATGTTTTTCAGTACGTTTTGAGAAGATGAATTTGTGTTAAAAAGAAGTGAAGAGGATCAATGTTAACTATGCATTTTACTGTTTGAATAACATTTCAAATTAAAAGCACCAACACACTTTCCCCTGCCTCCATCTCCTTCCCCCTCCTCAGGCATGATGAGGACATAGTAGAACAGGAAATGTGTACTAACCCAAACTGCACTGAGGAATAAGCTATTACAGTCAGTTATAGCAGGTGAGAGACCCTGTGTGTTTTCAGTCAGTACTAGGGTGAAAACAGAAATCAGGAAAAGACTTTCTGAATGATGAAAGGCATTTTAAGTTGAATAGCTTTTAATCTAGGCCAGCTGATCTTATACAGAGTCTATTAGTAAGTCTTTCTTCTAAAAGATTAGCACAATGAAGTTGCAAATCCATTTTGAAATAGACTGCTTGATTTGAAGAATGAGTAGGGAACTTGGAGGTGAAAATTATTCTCACCAAATAAACACAGAGAGTAGGTGTCAGTGGCCACATACACATACTGTACAGTTTTTTCCACTTCTTCAGGAAAATGTATTGAATATAATTTTAATTAGGTTTCATTTCACTGTTCTACATTTGTTTCTTACAGGATTAACAAATATAATTTCAAATAAATCACTTCGGTGGCAAATCTCCTATCAACAATGCTTAGATGTATTTATTGTCCAGGGTAAATTCCAATAAAAACAAAACACTAGTCAGCCAATCCTGATTTAATAAATTCTTTTCCTATATATTTATTCTATATATTTATTCTGAAATTTAATAGTGATGATCAAAAACACATTTCAAAGCAAAATAATGAATGACAATCTGCAGTTGCAAAAATCAGTTATCACAGACTTACTCAGTGAAATGAAACAGTTTCTAAGATGGTTTGTAATGCTTTAGCCCTGTCTTACCTCTGTTGCATATACAGCGCATGTAGGAGGTGGTAGCATTTAGTTAAGAGAAATACAAAGCACTCTAGTGTCATGTTGTAGCAGCCCATAAGGGGGAGTATTCAACTGCATTGAATCCTTAGAGCTCAGGAACAAAGAAAGGAAATCTAATGCGAAGCAGTTGATCTGTTGACAGTGAACAGTAATATCCTAAAAGAAGAGTTTGGCAGTTTTTTAGACTCAGAGTTATTTTGCCCCATGTATACATAAAATCAAATAGCAAATGTCTTATTGACCCAGAACCAGTATATTAGTGTTCAAAAATGGAGGGATTTTTTTTTTGTTGCTTGGAATAGTTTCTTCATTTATTTGACTGGATGATTAATTTATTAAGAGTTAAATTGGAAATATTTATACATACAAAATTACTGTTTCATTTTCTTTCCCATATTCATGCAGGTTCTACCTGTAATTTTACCACAAATAGTTGATGTACTTCTTTCATGTTGATGTTGTTTATGAAAGGAACTTTTATTGTGACTGCTGTAACTGAGATAGAAATCTAGCCCACAGTACACATTCATGCAGGAGACATTTGCAGCTGTCAGAGTTGGCAGCTCATTGGCTTATTTTGAGATCTGTGGATAAGACCCAGTGCAGATTAATGACAAGATATAGGATTTTTTTTTTTTTTGATAACTGACACTTGGTATCAAGGGGCTTAACATGACAGTTGACTATTTATCCTGGCAAATTTTGTGTGGAAGGCAATAGAGTAATGCCATGCTTTGGAAAGAAAAATGCTATATTTTGCCTTTTATTTGGGAATCTCCATGTTCTTGTTAAATACTATTTACACAAATTAAGCAAATCATAATTACCAAAGTTAGACAGAATTCTTAATGTTCCCCTATTTTTCAGCAACTAAAATACAACAAATACAGAATTGTTCTCTGTACTAGTGTGCAACAGCCTTTCACTGAACCTTCTTAAGCAAAATATTATGCTAACTCTAGAAAATATTTTCAAATTCATTTTTATTGCCACCAGTATATGAAAAGGAGGTAAGTGTTAAAGTTTCTCCTTCTTGTTTGTCTGCCAGGGCTGATATTCCCCATGTGCATACATCAGCCTGTAAATAGAAGCTGTGTTAAGATATGCCAAGTTCTGACTTCAATGCACTTTCTGGTGAATAGATGTTTGCTGATTCTATAACTTCAGGACTTAATGTTTGCTCAGTTTGAAATGAGGTCTTTAGTGAAGGCTTTATTTGAAGATGATCTGCTGTCATTGATTGTAAGCCTAATGGATTTTCTCTCCACTTTTGGATTGATTAAACAGTGACTTCTGAGTTAGACATTTGGAAATAAGTGATATTGAACATAGGCATTTAATGTATGTTTTTATGCTTTAGTAAGACAAGTTCAAGAAGTGTGTCAACAGTTATTGAAACAATACCTTTATCTCTATCAAACCATCTCTGAAAATGGCCAAAAATACCAAAATTTTTCTTAATGAGCCAGAGATAATTATTTCATTTTTTAAAAGAATTACTTTTTCTTGAAATAAGTTTGTGTTTAGAGGAAACAAGGAATGTGTTCTCAGTCTGGAACAGTATTTACCACTCCTTTCTCAGGTGAACTATTTGAGTATTTGAGGTCCCTTCCCTTCCCTTCCCTTCCCTTCCCTTCCCTTCCCTTCCCTTCCCTTCCCTTCCCTTCCCTTCCCTTCCCTTCCCTTCCCTTCCCTTCCCTTCCCTTCCCTTCCCTTCCCTTCCCTTCCCTTCCCTTCCCTTCCCTTCCCTTCCCTTCCCTTCCCTTCCCTTCCCTTCCCTTCCCTTCCCTTCCCTTCCCTTCCCTTCCCTTCCCTTCCCTTCCCTTCCCTTCCCTTCCCTTCCCTTCCCTTCCCTTCCCTTCCCTTCCCTTCCCTTCCCTTCCCTTCCCTCACAAGAACAGGAATTTTAGCTGAGCTGTACATAGCACAGAATTGTCCTCATGTAGCAATATCATCCCTTTGTGTTGAAGTAATTAATCTAAATTGTTCATTGAACAATTCTTTCTCCATTTCAGTTTAGTGTTCAAATATTTCTGGATAAAATATTGCTAGATATAACACTGGAATCTGGCTTTAAAGGTGATTAATTCCCATTTTATGGACAGTATTATTGGCTTATAAGTTTCAATTAAATTTATGTGATTAGATGAGAAGAATTTATATTTAGAACAAAATCACATGAAGAAAGGAATTAAGCCTCTGTGGGTAGAACCAAAGCTTACGTGAGGGGTCAGAAGGGTCATATATGCAATGAGACTGGACTTTCCATGTTTTAAAATGGCATGTATCATGATCAGCCATTATGCAAAATATTATGGTACAATATTCTCTCCTGGATGGTATAGTAATAAGCAGTTGGATAGCAAGAAAATGTACCTCTGGTTAATATACTCCCTCACTCCCTGAATCCCTCAGGAGAAGTCACTGTCCTGAATCTCTGTTGATATATGACTGCTGTCTCCAATAAAGTTGTACCAACTGAATGATAAATGTTTTCAACTTTGAGCATTTGACCTATCCAACACAGACAAAATGGTTTTAACATTCACAGAAGTGAAAAGTGTGTATGTGTGAATGCACCAGTATGCAAGTTAAAAGCACATTTCTTCTGCACCAATTGTAAAGGGCATCACTCTTCCCTAGATCCTGCTGAATACTTGTTTACTTATTTAGTCTTCTGAAAACCTTGGATGAGTCTCTTATTGAAACACAAGTTTTTCCTTGCCATCTACTAAAGTTTCAGTTATAATAGCTGAAGCAGAAATAATCCAGAAGCTGGCCTTAAACCAGGAATGAAAATGAAATGATTTCTATTCAGTGTAGAAACCACAGAACACATTTTGGTCTTTTTTTTCATGAAGTCTTCAAATAGATTTGTAAATTCATAGGTGTTAAAGTGGCAGATGACTAACAATCATTATAGAGTGTGACCTTTTGCATAACAGAAATTGGTTTATGTAGAAAACCCCCTGTTTTATATCCTGTGACTGTGATTGAACTAAAGAATATACTTCATAAAAATATGGTTTTGATAAAGGGTTTCTGATGTTTGAAAATTTGCCATCAATGCATCTGCACAGAAATTGATGAAGGTGAATGGATCACATTTGCCATGTATTTCTGGTGAGAACTTGAATTTATTAAGATGGCTGCATACTGCATCATATTAGTCTAAATATATCTAAGTCTGAGTATATCTCATTAGGGCTTGTCCTGACATGTCAAAATATGACTGTTTAAGACCAAGATCATAGTTAAAGGAATGCCTGCAACTTATTTAAACAAGAGCATACATTTAAAAAAACCCAAACCATAGTAACCCCCACCCCAAACACTGTTCAATGCTGTTACCAAAATCTAACAAAAACCAGAGATTCAACACATAATACATAATACATAAACTGATTGCTCTGGGATTAATTTTGCTTATGCTTGTATAGGACTCAGTGTTTACAGAACTCAGATAAACCAGTAAATGTCACCAGCAGAATAAGGTGTTCTGTTCTTTTTTTTATTTTTACTTCTCATTGAAAAATGATACTTTAAAATAAAAATAGCCGTAAACTTAAAAATAAAATATGGAATTAGGAGAATAAGTATTTTGAAATTGCTTTATGTTGCCTGGCTTCACATCAAGTGAAACACATTTTTCAACCTAAGCTGAATATGGGTTATTTTTGGATAATTGATACAAGGAGTTTCATTTTTGGTTGAATGAACACTCTTAATCACAGAGAAATACTGTGGTTTCATTTTGTGGACAGCATTCTGCCTTTTCCAATCAAACAAGTATATCTTTCAACAGTTGTTCAGCAAATGAACCAAACCCACTTTCTCTACCTGCTTGCACTTTATGAGATTCTCTGCATTCAGTATAAAGCACTTGCCCACATGAACACACTAATTTGCCCGAGAACTATATTTAATTAAGGGCGTCATACGATCACTTTACAGGAGGAAGAGAAGAGAGAAGATAGAAAAGAGGTGCAAATCTTGGCTTAGAGTTCTGCAGAGGAAAATGATTTCTTGTATGACCAAAAACCAAGCCAGATGGCTTCTTCTGAATCAGGTCTGACTCTGGTCGGTTGGACACTCTTAGCCCAAACACATTTGTTGCCTCCCAACACTTAACACCCTTATACAAGCAGTAAGGTTTCTTTACTTGCACAGAAATTAATTAACTACAAACCTATTGGGTAATGTGGATATATAATCCCAGCAATCCTGACCCCTGATACCTTAACATTGTCCCTATGCCTGAAATTGCTGGCCCTGTAGCACTTTCAGGCCGTGGGATCTTATTGAATGCTTAGCACTAGTGAACTCTGAGCTCTAAAGATTTAACTTGTTCATTAATTTTCAAAAATTATTCCTTTTCGCTGAAACCCAAGCACAGTTTTCAGACCCTTGCTCACATCTGTGCTCAATCAATTTTCTCATTTCTAGGCTTAGTCTAAAAGACAGGCAAATGAGCTTTGTTTCCTTTGAACCTAGTGATTATCTTAACCTAATTGTTAATATGGATATATTGCACCATACAGATGAAAAAGATTGAAAAGCAATGGTCTAAATGGAAGGTGGATAAGTTTGGAGCTTCTAGTCACTTACAAAAATAAAAAGCCTGAAGAGCACTAAGTATGCTGCTTAAGCTTAAATATCTGCCTATTTTGAAATATGAGGGAGGGGAATAGTATTTACTACTTTTCAGGCATATTCAGCAGGAATTAGGGTGCAAAGTGATACGTAACTGTTCAGGTGTATCCAGTTTATTTGTAGTACCGAAGCAATCTTGACAAGGTTGAATGTTTTAATGTATCCATTTTAATAGGTGTTGATTAAATGTGGGAAAGACAGCAACAGGACAGACCTTCAGTCATTGCTGTAATGAAAAAATAGTCTCAAACTTGACAAGAATCTGAGTGATCAGTGTTTTGACGTATTCCTAAAATCTTTCTTGTTTGCTCTGGAGATAATTGAGGAGGCTCTACAGCCTTTCTTAAAAGTAAATTAAGAAGTGACTGGCTCTGCTCTACATGAAGTGACTTCTCAGCTGGATCTTCTAACCTCAGTTTGCTCAGGCTTTGCAAGGGCAAAGTTTTTCAAATTTTCCTGGATGGTTTACAGAGTCAGGTGCAGCAGTCGACTTCTTTTGGCTCAGAAATTTTGGAGAGAGGCTGAGTTGTAAGTTTTGAAGTCAAATGTACAGTATTGTGAGTGATGAGAGAGTAACAAATTGTAACTCCATCTGTTGTGTACTGCATATTTAGTAGTTTTATTTTGCAAGTTTACTTTTCCATTATTTTCCTAATGATTTGACTCAATGAATGTGCTATTTTCCTGTGCCAAGCTGTGTAAAATAGCTTTGAGAACACATTATGAATGCAAACACATAAAGTAGAACTGAGTCTGAAGAAGTATTGCCAGTTGCTACTTCTTTCCTGCTTAGTTCTTTAAAACAGTTTTCCTCAATTTCTGCCCCTCACCTTTACCTTTCTAGGTTGTACTGCTGCTTGTTTACCCTGGTATTTGTGCTGTATCCTGCTTGTGGGTAGTGCAGCTGTGAAGGTGACATGAGGTGATCCTGTTGTGGTTTGCTGTGAAGCAGAGGGAGCATGTGTGATGGCTTCCTATCATGCCACAAAGGCTGCCGGGTTTGTGTTTTGTTTTCTCATAATTTTGACTAGTGAGCAGTGATGTGAATATGTCTAAATGTTTGCTAAAAGTGAAGAATATTACTTCCTCTAATATTTTTTGCTTCAAATGTGAGTATATTTTTATTCCCTCTCAGAAACATCCACCCTTACAGTCTTATTTAGGTAGTTTCTTTAACTTCCCTTTGTCAGTATTCATCAAGAAATATTTATTTCATTCCTTTCACCACGCTATTTACAACCAGAACAGTAAGGGCTCTTGAAAAGTTGATCTGAACCTTTTTTTTTTAGCCATCTAAGCTGAGCATAATTGCCCACAGTTGTGTCCCCTCTTTGTCCCCTGTCACATGTGTGTCCCCATCCCACCCGCTCTCCTTGTTTTTGACACCTGTACAATGTGCAGGAAAGGATCAAGAAGATATTTAACTCACATAACCCAAATACAAGTGAAATAAGGAGCCAGGAAGCCATTGAGTCTGTATAAAAGGAAAAATATACCGTATATATATAATTACTTGTGACAGAGAATTTTCTGAATTTACTGAAGTATGAAAATATACATGGATTTTTCCCTCTGCAGGTTGTGGAATATAGCACATTTTGTACTTTATTAGATCCTACACAAGATAATGGAATGATCAAATTTTCTGTAGATACAAACCCATACTGTTAGCAAAACATAACTTTATCAATGTTAACTGCATGGTTCAGTGGTTATGATACTTACAGGCACACACATAGCCCCCTTACAAGTCTTTAATTAAACTTGTGTATACAGTTTCTAGATCGTGTCCCATTTTGTTTTACATAAAATTTCATTACTCAGAAGAGACATTGGATTGCTTTCCCATACATTAAAAATCATGATTACATCTTATATAATTGTTTTAGTAGTTCAGTAGTATTGAGTATCTTCCTCCACAGACTTTTACTTCTTGACATGATTTTGATATACATTCACTTACAGCTGTCAAAGCTGTAGTCTGTGTATGTTGTTACGGCTTCCTCATTCTTTGAAGGTTATTGTACAGTTGCTGTGTGTGTTATGTTGAGATACTCAGGTGTTCTGTGTGATGAGCCTGTAGAGCACAGAATGGTGGGTAAGGCCATAAGAGAGAAAAAGCAGTATTTTCCTCAGTGCCTCATGTAAGCAAGTTGGTGGTTTGGCCTAAATATATACAGGAGATTTTCTCCAATTTCTCCTGTTTTACTCTTTGGTTTGGACAATGAAATCTTGAGTGGTAGGTTGGTGTCACTTCTCTGGTGCATGACTCAAGCTTGCAGAAGAGCAGCCCAGAGTATCAGGAAATGAACTAGCTGGGTTTTGAAAACATGTCTGTACTTAACTTGTCAAAATACTATTTCATGGCTATATGATAATTTCGGCATCTACTAGTACCTGCTCTCCGTGACCATTAGCACAGACTCAGGATTTAAGCCTTTCTCTCCTCTGACTTCTCCTGATTTTAAATCTTTGTAAAATAACACTGTTGCACAGACGAATTTAGCTCCTATTTTGTTTTTCATGTTTGTATGGATGACGTTTTGAATTCTAGTGCATTGTAAACCTCATAATGATCTGCCAACAGCAAAATAAACCCATGATATTGAATTGTGTCCTTAATAACATCACAAAGTGTGAAGTGACTAAAAATAGCACATATTTTTAGTAAATATTTTGAGTAAGTTGTAACAGAGCAGCATTTGCAAATATATTTACCTGCTTTATAGCCTTCCTGCTGTCATAGTTCATAATATATGATAATAATTAGTTTAGCATGGGAGCAGAAAACCAGAAGGATATAGGAAACCCTATGGGAAGAAAGACATTGAAGCTTTCTGGTGACGTTCTTTAATATGGTGTGTTCTTGTGATTTGTCACTTAAATACTGAATTACTGGCTTGATTAATAGTTATGTGAGAGTACGTTGAGTCTGATTTTTATGTAGAAGAAAATTAACTTCCATTTCTTAAAATGGAATCCTCTCTGCAGGAGTAAACACAGGAAAGAGGAATAAAGCTCATAACACAACTACTTCAATTAGGTGCAATTGTACTGTCTGTGAAAAGTATAAAAATGTGTCAAAGCTTGTGATGGAATTTTCTAATAAGTGGGTGTGCATCACAAAATAAAGGCACGAGACTTGCACCTATCAGTTAAAGAGTCACAAAGATGACTCTAAAAGCTGCCTTCTCAAAAATGTTCTATGGACAGTGCTTTTTTTTATAAAGATTGACCAACATATGTTCACAGCTAAGTAAACATGCAGTGCTACACTGGGACATGGTTTCTAGGGGCTATTGAAACTTTGAATTGCCATAGTAATATTGAGTTTTCTGCAAGATGAAACAATGGAAGCAAACCTTGAGATAGCCTAGAAAAAGAATTGCTCATAGCTTGGATAAATAATTTTTTATGCAGTTGGAAATAAATTAACCTTCATTGTAGTTAAAGGTAGAGCCATCAAATCCACATTGCAAAATAAAAGATGTGTGAGTATTTTGTGATACTCCAGGCAGCTGCCAAATTATTAGGTGAAGCCAGTAAGAAATAGAAAGTATGCTTTTTGTGGAAACTGTGTCAAGAGCTGTTTTGGGTTAAAAAAATCCCGCTGCCTGATGCTAAGTTTTCTGCTATGAATTAATTACCCAGTTAGGTTACTTCTGCTGTAATTAGTTCTGCATTAGTGGAACACGGAACCTCAATAAATTAAAAAGGTGAGAATTCTGCTCCATTCCATTCTGCTTTTCAGCTTCCTTCAGTTCAAATTTCAAGGATAAAAAAGAAAAGGCTTCTAATTGATTTTTCCTTCACCTGCAAAATTCACAACACATCATTTGGATGAACATCTGTTTTGTTTTCTCTCTGTAGATAACACAAAGATATGTCTAATCCTCATCAGCAATTCCTTCAGCTTCTCTGATGCTGGCTCTGGCTTTTTCCTACAGCTAATTTCAGTGGAGTGTGCAGAAAGAGCTCTGTCAGGACTCACCGTGCTGTTAGGTGTTACCTGTTGCTTTTTCTCAGTAGCCAAAACCTGAGATAAAATTTATTTTGGTTTGACTTGCATAAATTTTTAGGAAGGGGGAATTTTGTATAATATTATTTGTAAGTTTTTCTACCCTCTGCAACAACATTATCTATGGTGCTTATTCTTACTTCTCTCTTTTATATTACTTGGTCAGATTATCCCCTCAGCTTGATGGTGTGGGAACTTTCCTGTACTACTCAAAATTGAATGTACTGTTAAAAGATTTCTGTGAATCATGGCAATAGCCTTTCCCCAGTTTTCATTATTTTGGTTTAGGTACATCTCTTTATTAAATGCATCATGCTTTAGTACCTGTAAATGTAGAAGGCATAAATCTCACACATACTGCTGTTTGTATGTTTTGTAATGTAAATAGGTCTAGAAATGCTGCAGTGTTGCTGCAAGGTGCATCAGTTTTACCACCTAGCAACTATTATAACAACTAATTAAAAGAAGATACATGAACAATTTAGATATTTTATTTGCAGTTTCCTACTAGAGGAGCAGGAGAGGACATAAATACTCTTTATGGGATAATGAATGATAAGAATTGTTATTATAACAGTGTTATAATTCTACTATAATTTAACTGTTAATTTCTAGTATTATATGGTTATATAAGAAGTTCCTGAAATGTCCACAGAAACATTATTGAGTTCTTATTGAGATAAATAATATTTACAGCTGCCTGAATATAGACTGTGCAACCTGGTTTGTGTAGTTCCTCATCTCTGGAAGGTTGCTCAGTATTTCTTAGTTAGTGGAAATGTCTTTAATAGTAGCAGTGAGATAAATGTGACCAGCTAAATAAATGCTGCTCAATATCCAGGCAGATTTACCCTTGTAAACTATGCTTGGAAGAGATGTATAACTGTCAAAGGACCTGCCTGATCATGTATATTGATGGTGTTATGTAGATATGTCTCTGCTTGTTGCTAAAGGTTCACAAGGCTCTCATGAGACTACAGTATAAAGAAAATCATTGATGTACCAGCACAAAAATCAAAGAATAGTCCAATAACAATCACAAGGAGAAGCAACTATCATACACAGAGTAACTAAAGAGAACAATTGTAAACCTTGTTACTGAACAGAGAGACTGAAGGATGAGTGAAAACAATAGTTTCCAGGGAATATAGGCATATTGATGTGAGTAGGAAGTAGCTCCTGCTAGGATTTGTCACCAATTATTTTTCCTCATGCTGTAAGGGAGAACCCTATTGCTCTATTTAATAATTCAGAACTATGACATTGCTCTTCCCTAGTTTCTTCGGAAAGAAGAAGAACCCCTTTCTAGAATACTGTGTATGTGCTAAATTAAACAAGCTGTTAGCTCTTGGGTTGATTTGAGAGATGTTGCTAAATAAATTCTTTTTATTCAGATTTTCATCTTTAATTGGGTAGCAAAAAAAAAAAAAAGCTAATCAGCTATTTAGACCATATACATCAGAAATATTGTATGTTTGATGACAGCTATTACAAAATTTTGTTTCCTCTCTAAGTCTACTTTACTTTATGTGCCAAATAGCATCATACAGCCAAGCAAGCACATTCAAAGCATATTATCATTTAATAAGTTTTTTGAAATTCTTGGTCATATGGCTTCTTATGGAGTTTATCATCTTTGACTGGAATAATTAAAGCACCTATACCTCAGAGCTACCCCCTAAAAATATTTTAGTGGTTCAAAGGATATAAATATCACAGAATCAATTTGGTTGGAAAATACTTCTGACACGGAGTCCAACCTTTAACTGAACACCACCTTGTCAAGCAGACAGGGCACCAAGTGCCACATCCAGTCTTTCCTTGAACACCTCCAGGGATGGTGACTCCACCACCTCCCTGTGCACTCATTCCAATGCTTAATCACCGTTTCTGTGAAGAAATTCTTCCTAATGTCTAACCTGAATCTCCCCTGGTGCAGCTTAAGACTATAAAAAGGGAAGTGGTGGAATTCATTTTTAAACCAGGAAAAATGCCTGCTGTATGATTTTTAGACACTGAGAGATCGGTAGAACAGATATAAAAGACAAAGGAAATGCTTAGCAGCCAAGAAAGCCAGATTCAAAGAGAAGAATAGTGATGGGAATATCTAGGTAAAAACAAATATGAGAAGCATAAAAAAATTTCCATGAATTGCTTCATTGGAAAATACTGAGTTACTGAAGAAAAATGACTAAATGAAAAAGCTAAGGAAAATTAATCGTTGTGAAACAATTCTGCGTGAAATGCTGTTAAGCCTATGTGGAATAAGAAAGCATCTAAACAATCACTTCTCTGATTTTATTGTTGGTATTTGAGAGATGCTTTCTCTGAGGGTTAGCAGATTGTATCTGTGTATTAAAAGCAAATTTCACCGTTCTCCTCATGAAAGCTACATGAATGGACAAGTACTAGTTTATAAAATATTTACAATGCGGCTCACATGACAGCAAGGCACTAAAAGACTGACAATGATCAAGAATGTGCAGTGAAAGCATGTGTGAATATTGAAATTCAGAGGAGCTGTACTTTCCAGCACTTTTCCTCCCAAAGAACCTCCCTTTGAAGTTGTTCAGTACCCTGGGCCTCAGGCCTGTATGAGACCCTGTTTGAGTTTGGGATGCTGTTGTAGGCACCCACATCACAAGTGATAGAAGACGTTTACTTAAATGGCCATCAGTATTTGTGTCTCATTCTTAATCTCTGCCTTTGATAGTGTGCAAAACTGATCCACAGCAAGAACATAAAAGTTTGCTCTGGATTTCCTTCAAGGAATGTGAAATACTCTGAACTCCCATGAGACTGTAATGAGATGGAAAATTTCTGCAAGTTTCTGTGGTTTTAGGCCACGAATCATATGTGGTGTCATGACTCAGATAACACTATGCTTTTCCTTTGTCATAAATAAGAGACATGCTTTTTCTCTGTTTTATTTTCTTTCTTCCTAGTGCATGTTCTACTTTCTGTGGTACTGTCAAAAATATTGTGATATAATATTGTAGGAGAGAGAGTTATTCACTCATCTGGGATATGGAAATCCTGTTAATTTTAGAAGATCCATTTAATAAAATGGCATCATTGGCAGAGAATTTTTCATACTATATTGCGTTTATTAGAGAAAAATCTCTTTGCATTAGGTTCAAAACCAGAAATTGATTTCCAAAGGAGCCAAGTGCCTAGGTTGCTTAGATATTTTGAAAATCCCACTTGGTCTCTGTTTGCAGTCTTTTGGCACCTAAATACCCTTGAAAATCTGGCTTAAGAGTTATAACAGTAACACAAAGGAATAATAACTTGTTATTCATGCCAGAAGGATTTTACTGGCACTGAGCATATTGATGTTACACTGGGGAAAATTATATTTACATGTTTTAGAGCCCTGAATTAATTTTAACATAAAATAAAACTTTGTTTAACATATGTAAAGAATCTGTTCTCAAATACCTTATTCCTTGTAGGGATTGAGATAAAGTGTTTTACCAAGCCTAGGACAGCTATAAACAGGGAAGTGACCAGTGTTCAATGGTGGATTAGTAGTCTGGAAAAAAGACATGAAGCAACCAAAACAGATTGCTCAGCCTTAATGCCAGATCCATCACTATTTTTTTTTTAATTGCTTCCTTGCTGCTATTCTTTTGCTTAAGCTTCTTAAAGTCTGCTTGTTGATTTTCCAGTTCCTGTGAAAATATCTCATATAATTTCAAAATAACCTTGAAATGATTTATTTTGACAATTTTAATGTTATAAATCCAAAAGATGAATAGATATTTTGGCTTCTGGGTTATCCTTAGGCAAAGGAAGAAATGAATGAAGTCTAATCTGTATACTGCACTATGTATATATTTTCTTCATGGCCTCAGGAAGACCCCAGAGCTGAAAGCTCTATATTAATTTTTGATGGTTAGTTTCCATTCTGATGAAAACTATTTCTTTATATCTGCAATAATACAGTTGAAGCAGCAAGAGCTATAGGGCTCAGAAAATGTCAGCAGTACTTTTACAATTTAATTTTAAACTCAGGGCCATAAGTGCAGGAAACAGGTTTTGACTCATTTTCCTGAAACTCAGGTTGTATATCCATCTGTGATAAAATAACTGAAAATATAATTGACAGATCTGACTTACGGATTTTTCCACCTTGCTTCCCCTCCTGAATGTGAGCAAGGAGAATTGTAACATATAACATTTCTGATGTGTTGTGAAGGACTGGTAAAATCCAAATTCTCTGCTATGTTAAAAATAAAAATCCAGCTTGACATGGGAATAGGGATATTTACCATTGAAGTAGATTTGTGCTGAAGTAGATGCAGATGCTGTAAACCTGGTTGTTTGTGCTCACCTTGCTCTGATGGAAATTCAGGGAGATAAGGAACCGGATCCAACATGAGGTTGGCAAAAAACTTTGGTGTAGTTCTGTGACGAGCAGCACCCCCTCCTCTAGATGAGGAATGTAAATGGCCTCCATTGTCTCCTCTGTAGCTCTTTGGAGGTCACTGGGTGCTTAAAAGCAAAATGCTTTTTTTAGTTATGTTTTTACTTCTGTGACTGCCACAGGTAGTAGTGCACTGCAGGGCCAAAACTAGAGAGCAATATTGGCCATGCATGCCAAAGGTATATTTAAACACATCTCTAATGAGTTCTCTTTTATTTATTTATTTTTATTTTAGTAAATAGGATGTAGTTTAGTGAACTAATGTGTTCTGCAATTTGGAAAAGTAAGATTTGAAAAATATTTGAAAGCAGAAATTAAGGGTGGAACTGAGCCATTAAATTAGCTGAGGATCTGGTTGAAAGTTTGAGATGATTTTGCTACGATCAATGTTATTTGGATAAAGTCTTTGTAGGCAATGGCTGGTTTTGGGAATAAAAGCATTTTTGCACATGTCTGGAGTGTTTTTGTTGAAGAAGTCCCAGCTGGTAGGGAGCAAGTGATGTTTCTGCTTGTGTGGCACCTGCTTTTGATTTCAGAGGGGAAGCAAGAAAATTACTTCAATGGGTGGTGACATTAAATACAGCTGTTGCCTGGCGGAAAGCATGTTACCTCTATTTTACCCAAGTGAAAGCACTTCTACCTTGCATCATGGATAGGTTCAAAGCTCCAGCTGTAATCTCCCAGAGGAAGAGACAGAAAGAGTTGCATTCCCCAAAGCTGTCCTGCAGTTATGAAATAAAATTCAGTAACTTTGTCATTTTTATTATGCAGAGGAAGATGGGGAAGACCAGAAGGATGTTTTTGATGGAACTAGGAAGAAGAAAAGGTTTCAGAGTAGAAAGTGAGCTAAGGTAGGAAAATGTTTATATGTTCTGAAATAACATGTAGTAATGCTGTTTGAAGCATTCTAATTCAATAAATACAGTAATACGAGTGACTGTGCTTGAAATTTTTGCCTATGTTTTTGGTGGATATACTTGGCTTTTCCCTTTATAAATATGTTTCAGGAGTTCAGTGGGTGTTCCCAGTATGTGGCTTATTTCTATTGTCTTCTGGACAGAGAGCAGGGAAATCACAAACCTTAGAAAAATTTATAATTTTTCACTTTTAAAATGTGTGTTTCTTATTTATCTTAAATCTGCCAATTTTCATGTGTCTGCATGTGAATTGTGTCTTTAGCTCATCCAAATCAGTCATTGTTTATTTCCTCTTTGAAGTCAGGTTAAGCTTAATCTAAATTTAATGGCCAATTTCTAAAATGAAAAAAAAGTTAAATATACAGGAATGGAAAATGTGATTGGTTGAGGGGGGCAGTTGTCTACATCATCTCTGGTATTATAGTATTTAATCTTTTTACCCTGGTGTGATTCTCAAAGTTACTGGCTAATGCCTTGTAACAATCTAGAAGAGCACTGGAGAAAAAAGCTTTGGAATAAAATACCACAGATGTGGCATTTGAGAGTGAAAATACACTCCAGCTTCAGATTTGTCTGGTTTCAGTAAGCCAACTCATTCTGAAGGAAGCCTTCCTCCAAAGAGTGCTTTATATAAGTGCTAGTTATGTCATTGTGCAGTTTTCCAAGAGCTGCATCATTACATAGGTTCTCTGAAAAGCTGGAGGAAAGCCAAGTATTGATCATTTCTCTGGATCTGTACAAAGATAGTGTACAGCTAGGTCCTCCCTTATAAAAGCTTATTTCCACAGATTTTTTTCAATCCCATCAACTTTGAAAGCCTGAGGAAGAAGGGAGGGTTAAATAATTTGTAAAGCAAGATTCAAGCAGGTATGGAACAGAAGTAGGCAATTAGCATCTGATACAAAACTAATTGAATTTTTGGGGAAAAAAGAAATGAAGAGTGCTCTTCTGAATCCTACATTAATAATCTGTAGAGAGCTGTGTAAATGCTTGATCTGGGCAGCTTTGACACACAGGTATTTATTACCGGTATTTCAGACTTTCTGTAAGTTGTATGAGGCAGGTGTTATGTTTAATTTCAGCTTGGCTGCCACTGGATAAAAAAAAACTATTTAACTGTTGATTTTTGTCTTTGAAAATGCCAGAGGAAATGCTAAATTTGTTATGTTCTGCACCAAGAAAACAGCACAGCTGTACAGGTATGAGAGGAAACTGGAGCACAGCAGCTACACTGCTGCTGTGAGCATAGTTATGGCAAAGTTCCCAGATCTGCAGCTTGGTACAAATACATAATATATGAATATTTTATAAGAAGTGAAATAAACCACAGGAAGCAGAAGTTGTTTGTCTCTAACTGATTTTTTTTTTACTGAAGTATAAAGATGTGACAGTTTAATTAAAGTAGAACCTAGCAGGGTTAAATAATAATAAACCCAGCAATATTTCATGGAGATTCATTTAATCTGTGTTTGTAATCTTGTAGAAAAAAATTAATTGGGATTTTTTATTTTTCAATGGACTCTGCTCTACAAGTTCCACTATATGGAGAGAAAAAAATTGTGCTATAGCATGACAGTTTTCACATTTCTGAAGCATAGTCCTTTCAGTACCTTTCTTATATTTCCAAAACGCAGTATGTTTATTGCATTGGAGAGTTATTTGATAAGTTTTCTATGGAGTGATTACAGTATTTGTCATCGTGATTTCATGACTTATTTGGTGATTACTTGTATGAATAAGGATCACAGAGACAGGCCAAGGGATTTTCTTGGTCTTCTAGAAGGTAATTTGCTTTGAAAGGTTGTGCAGTCTGCCTTTAACAGCACACATTTTGAAGTCCATGCTAACCAGCAATCTCCACCAGTGGTCTCCTCCCTGCTTTGACAGGTTGATGCCTTAACTTCTGCAGGTGTTACAGAAGGGCTGCAGAGCAATCTGTCAGGTCCGTTGGAAATTTACTGTATATGCACAAGGCTGTCACCAGCATGGGCTAGCAGAAAGTCACAGAGACTTTCAAATGGAGGTGGCTGCCATCAAGACAATTTATCTTCCAATTCTAGCTTTATTTGTATAAAAATAGTGTCAAATAGTGACACTGACTGTCTGTGCCTTTCCTGCAAGAAGTTTAGGAATCTGTTACCTGATAGAAATTAATATTGGAATATGTTTTGGAGATACCAAGGTCCTACAAGTTCATGGAAATGAAGAATTCTTTCCTTTCTCTGGTGTTTTTTGTGTGGGTGACAGCCCCCTCGTGGGCTGTATGGGGAGCAGGAACACTCAGAATCACTCAAAATTTCCTACCAAGTCTTTGTTTTTCTAAACTGGCTGAGAAATATCAGCAGGCCAGGTAGAAACTTACAGGTCATCCTAAATATGCATGTAATCTTTTCTGGAAACGTAACTTTTCCCCTGTCCATTATTCTCCTGTGAGAGGTGCAGGAGTGTGTCTTTTTAATCATGTGATCCTTTCCAATGTTGTTCTAGTACAACAATCCAAATTTACTGCAACAGTGTTTGTGCTACTGTATTTTTAGGCTATGTGCACCATATAATGTATTAAACAACAATTCAAGCTGTAAATTTTGTATTTACTGAACCATCGTTTTTGCTAGACTGGCTTAGCAGCAAGGAAGTGGTGTTTAGATGGAGCATGTAGTTCATAAGATTTAATTAATGAACATTTCTCAATGTCGTATGAACAGCTTCACATAAGTAAAGAAAACTTAGATACCCAGAAAGGTATTACTAGCTGTAAGTTTTTAAATAATTATTGTCAACTGACTTTCTAATGTTGCAAAGTTTTCACTCATTGATGAGGAATACTGGGAAGAGGCTGTCAGGTGTTGTCAAGCAGCTTTTTAATTACGGTACTGCTTGTGTAAGCTAAGTATTTTCAGAATTGCAAAGAATGTGTGTTAGGTTAGTGTCTATGGAAGGTAAGTGATCCTTCGGGAAAGAAAATGCTGTACTTACAGGAGCTATCAGACTAGAGACTTCCCTCAAGGCAGAGTCAGTGACTGGAATAGATATATGGTGATAGGAAAACTTAAGTGCTTCCCACATCCTAACGTACAATATACCCTGCAAATTTCAGGAAGTGGATGGTAAGTGAGTATGGAAATAACAGCTCTGTATCTGCGTACAGTTGGATGCAGTGAAAAAAAAAGAAAACTTTTTGTGTACTTCTTGACAGTGACTCTGTCACTCATATTGTGGCTGAGAACAACTCTTACCTGGAGGTGCTGGACTGGCTGAAAGGACAGGCTGTGGGTGACAGCTCTAGGTTTGAACTACTGGATATCTCCTGGTTTACAGCCTGCATGGAAGCGGGAAGACCAGTTGATTCAGAAATGAAGTACCGTCTCACGGTAAGGCAGATCCTGCAGTGTGAATACAGTGATATCCAAAATGAATGGCTGGGATTTTTTTTTTTTTTTTAACCTAAAACATATATAATTGTGTCATAATATCAATTTTGAATGTAAAAAAATTTTCTCTAAAATTTATGAGTAACTGACATATTTTTAATAGATTAAAAGCACATTCTATGCCTTCTCTATCAGGGTCTGGTAATGCTGAGTTACTGTGTCATCACAGGTCACAAAGTGGTAATACAGAATCACAGAGCAGTTTGTGCTGGAAGGGACCTTAGCGATCATCCAGCTTCCACTGCCCTGCCCTAGCAAGGGACACTTTCCACAAGATCAGGTTGCCCAAAGCCCCATCCAACCCAGCCTTGAACACTTCCAGGGATGGGGCACCCACAGCTTCTTTGGACAACCTCTTCCAGTGCCTCAACACCCTCACAGAAAAGAATTTCTTCTGTACACCTAATTGAAATTTCTCCTCTGATGGTATAAAGCCAATTCACCTTGTCCTGTGCCCTTGTAGCAAATCTCGCTCTCTTGTAGCCTCTTTAATTACTGGAAGGCTGCTGTTAGGTCTTCCTGGAGCCTTAAGAGGCTGAACAGCCCCAGCTCTCTCTGCAGTATCCGTGAATGAGGCACTTGTTGCTGTGCTGGTACTTGTGGTATTTGCTTAAATACATCATGGTAAATATCCCAGTGAGAGCAGTGCATTTCAATGGACTCTTGATGGATTACTTGGCCTCCTCAAAACAATGCAAAAATATTACAAGTTTTGCTATAGCAGGTTGGTCAGCTAACAGCTGGGCCCTGGACGGACCTGTGAAAAGAAGACTGCTGTAGTCTGTGGACATGTGTTTACAGACTTAGCACCATCAAGTAAAATTGTGCTAAGAGAAAAAAAAGTTTTATTATATTCTATTATCTCTCAATGGAAGCTGTAAGCCAGAGGATATTGTAAATGGCAGGCTGATTATTTGATGAATGGTGTTTGACCTTGAAGCAATGGATTATGATGTTTTCCTCTGATCTATATCTGTCAAAATTATCTGCTAATTTCTCAGATTGAAGCATAGTGAGAAGCAGTAGTATTCAATACCTCAGCACAGACTGTAAGTGATGGGGTTTTGGTGGGGATGTCCATTCATGCCACTGAGCCATGAAATAGGCCCTGCACAGCAGGTGGATGAAGTTGATCCCTCGTTCTGCATCCACCTGAGCCTTGCAGTGGTGGGTTTAATGTGCACCGGCAAAGGAGTTAATTAATATGTCAGGAGAACTACAAGTCTGATCTAAAGCTCTCTGAAGTAAAGTGAGGGATTCCTGCTGATTCCTGAGGGTCTGGATTAGGCACTGTGACCACACTGGGACCATGGCAGGATGTGCAGTATGTGCCCCCCCTGTGAGGCACAGAATGCCTGAATATTTAACAGCAACGTTCAACTGTTTGCTGCTTCCTCATCTCGGTCTTTAGATTATGAAAGATGATTGATTCATAAATACCATCTTTTCTCAAGAAAAACTGTAGCTCCTGATTTTTTTTTCAGTCATGTTTCATTTTCATTGCCAGAAATTATTTTCAAGGTTTTTACTTATAAGAATTACTGTTTAATAACAGTTTGGGCTGGGGGAGGGGGGAGTGAATACACCAGATGGAGCTGTCACTCTCAGACTCAGTATGATTCCATGATAGAATGTGTGTTTATATCTGAAATCCTTCCAAGGATATATTTTTGCAATAAATTTATAATATTTTCTGTGAATCTGCTGGAGGGAGAATAGACCAAAGAAATTGATACAAAAAGAAAAAAAACCTGAAAGTAACTACTTGTAACTACTGCATTATTTTATCTTATAGGCCATAAAAATATAAATACAGAGAATGCAAAGAAGTTCTCTAAACAATAAATGCATCAAAACTATAAACAAAATGCTGTGAGCCTTCTTGAAAGTTTCACATCAGCATTAAAAGTAAACCGAATTACCCTTTATGTACATTCTTAATTTCAGCAGTGTGAGGAGACGTATAGATTTTGATAGCTCAGAAAATATATTTTCATAATTTTCTTTTCAAAGCAAGAAATGCCTTCGTCTTTCTCCAAAATTCCTCCAAATTTTTTAAGTCAAAGAGAAGGCAAATGCCTTAGTTTTCTTTTATATAAAACTCCTTTTGTAATATTGATGGAGCATAAACTTCTGAAAAAGTTGTCAGCACTGTCAGGAGATCATTATTATACTTTGAGACTGACTCTGCAAGTAAGAGCTTATGTTTTTATTGAAACATAAAGATTTCATACTAATAAATGTAGAGTACAATAAGGAAGCCAGTGGCAGGTATACTGTTATTTTTAAAGCTTATAGTTAAGACCAGTCTTAATTATATAGTTGCTCTAAGGCAATAAACATTTTGTAAAGCAAACAAGGAGAAAACACGAATTCTAGGAGTGTAGCAAATTTAAAAATAATTTTATTGTTGCAGTGTCACCATGCTAATTCTTTTTTCTGCCTTGAGAAATGAGGAAAGATTGAAGTAAAGGTTAATTTTCTTTTTAAGTACTAGACTGAACTCATACATAATGTAATTTAATTGGAATTTCACTGAAGACAAATTTGGTTCGTTATGTCAGACTTGTAAAATGTGAAATGAAAGTGAATTAACAAACCTTGAGCTCACGCTAGATCATGAAGATTTTGAAGTAAAAGGAATGGATGGCAGTGGGGGAATGTGTTGGGTGAAATCTTATCCCCATGTAGTTTTGTGGTCAAATTCCCATTCATATCAATATCAGTAAGATTTCGTCTTTCAGATCCTACAGTAGCCTATTTGGAAGGTTGTTCTTCATTCAGGACATTTGTTTTACTGCATCAGTGATAAGAAATGCCCTTCTCCATGCAAAACAAGGGGAATAAAGTCAGAGTTACAGATCATTAGCTAACATCCTAATTACAATTGTCATTAAAGTCATTTTTCTCTGGTTGCCAATGATCCGAGAGATGCTCTGGTGTCAGTGATTTATAGGGAGTAAAAGGCTGGTTGACCAAACTTAAGATGGTCAGAATTATTATTGATTCATTTGGTCACAGTTGACTTTTAGGACTAGTAGCCATCATTTAATTTAATAGGCTTTAGAAATATGGTAGCCAAATATCTGCTTTAAAAGGGAAGCAAAATATTTCTCTGGCAAAGGTCTGCCCTTTTCCAGAGACACCTTTCCCACCACAAGCAGATAGGGATCCTTGACAACAGCAGGACGTGGACACTGATACGTACACAAGGGCATCCCCACGTGCTAGAAAGTACTGATGTTTCCTGGGTTGTGGGAGAGAAAGAGGCAGAGGGGAGGCTTTCAGAGGGATAAAAGAGGAAGGGATCGGTAAGGGTCGCTGCACACTCAGCAGCGTTAACTGTGCTGTGACTGCATCTCTTCTGCCTTTTCCTCAGTCAGAACCTAGAAGTTGTTAGCTAATTAGTTTGTTTGGGGTTTTTTGGGGTTTTTGTTTGTTTCTTTCTTCCTAGAAAGGAAATTTATTTATTTGAACAAGGATTTTTCTCCACATTAGGCAAAGAAAAGTGCCATATTTTGATCCTTTGTCTTATCTTGTGTCAGGCAGCTCATATTTAACATTTTCTGGAGCATCTCACTGTTTCCTTGTGAGAGAGAGAGGCTGTAAGTAATGGAAGAAATCCTTCATACTGACAGTCAGTTTCTCAGGAAATAAAAATGAAACTTATAAACTGTCTGCCTTCTCTTCATAAAATGCTGGATATCAGAGGACTTTATTATTTGGTCAGTGCTGCCTGGGCTTTACAAAGCTGCTGGCTGGTTGCCTCTGTGCACTTCTTTCACTGCTGCTTCATTTTCTCATTATTTCCCTATGTCATTATACTTCTCGGTGTGTTAAAAAATAATTTGACAAAGAGCAAAGTAGTCCCCCACAAGATTAATTCTGCAGCCAAGTCTGTCTGCTTTACAAATTGATGTTAGTGGTACAGGCTGTTTTGCCTGCTTATGCCATGTGGAAAATGTCACTGTGAAGGAGTAGAAAGTGACATTCACTGCAGCCTGGACGTGGGGTAGAAACTCTGACTGGCTCTAGTGATTAAGTAACTTACACATTTGGATATTTTTCAGTGGTTGCCCCTGTGCAGTACCCTATAATTTCATTTTAATGTAAAATTATCTGGGGGAAAAAAAAACCCCAAGCAATTTTTAATGCTTATATTTTATTATTTTTCTCTTTTCTGTAGTTGCTTCTTCCCAGTACTAGAAATTATTTTTGATGTAATGAGTTTCCAGGATTCCTCATTCGCTGTAATTGCTATTGATGGAACTTTAGGTTTGTCCTGTAATCTGTACAAACAATTTTTTGCACATCTGGTTTTTCCACCAAAAAGCAGTATGAATTTTGCTCATGTTCTGCTGCTGATAGATAATTTCTATGCTTCACATGCAAGCATGATAATATTCCCTGCAAATCAGACTGTAGTAATTATTGTTTGCCAGATGTTTTTGCTGTTTGTATCCATCCAAAGTTTCTTCTGGTGTTATATATAATCAAGTCCAGTTAACTAAATGTCGAATTCTTGCAGATTAAGGAAAATGCTCAAGTATTTCTGCTAAGGCAGGAACAGGATGTTTAGGTCCAGTCTATCACACTCTTAAATGCATAGATCTCCTGTATTGGTTTTGCCCTCTTCCACAGTACCAGGTATTGCTGCATGTAGGGCTCTTGTTCTTCATGTGTCTGTGTCCTAACGAAGGTAGCAGTTTATTAAATATTCTATTTAGTAACATTCTATTTGTTCACAATCTTTGCAGCTGGCATTATCATTTCAAGAAGTATATTAGTGCTAATCCATCATAGTTTGTGATTTAAAATCAATTAAAAAATATAATTCATGAATGTGTACAGAAATGGATGACTTGTGTTGTTGTCTTGACTGAAACCTATTTTGGTTATTCCCAAGACTGGTCTTACACATAAAATAGCTTTCTTCCTTTCAGTGTATGCTATGAAAACCACCATATAATTCACCACTCCTTCAGTTGTGCAAGCAAATACCTTTTGTGTGTCTGAATACTGTTATTTAACTACTTTGTATCATAGGCAATTTAGCATGAAATTATATTTGGGGGTGTGGTTATGAAGATACACACATGCTTATAGGTTTGCTAACCTTTTGTCTCTATGATTGGATACAGAGGAGAAAGGGCTCATCATTCCATTATTGGTGTGAAAATTTCTTTTGTGTGTCTTCATGATATTTTTTTATTGTTATTGTTGGACCCTTTCCCTGTGGCTTTTGGGTAGTGCAATGCAATAGGTTTTTGACACATCTGCCAAAAGTTTTCAAGCAAAAGGACCAAGAGCAAAAAAATACAGAGAACTGCTGAAAGTACTACATGTTTGTGAAGTATTTCAGATTTGGCACATTAAAGAAGGTGAAGGAATTGAAGGACTGGACATGTAAAGCAGCAGAAAACCAAAGCAAGATTGCCTTTTCCAGGTTGCTCCCTGGTCAGGACACTCAGATGTTGAGGACTTGTGCTCAGGACTCCTTTGCCAATGGGGATATGACTCTGAATCCTGCCTTTCAAGAGAACTCCCTTCCCATTCTTCAGGGGTGGGTTGCCCACAGACCTGTATGCTCTTGGTCTGTTTTGCATGGAGCAAAATTAGGTGAAAAGTGAATGAGCATGGAGGCAGCCTGGAGATTAGGAAATGCCCTTTCAAGTTTTGGCATCTGGCTTTTTTCGGTGAATATGTGAAAATGACGTTTGGATTGGATCAGCATCTGTGGGAATTGACTAAGGGAGAAGCTACATCATAAGGGGAACACTGGCTGTTGGGTGAAAAAAGGATGGAGGTTGCTCTTCTGTAGCTGTTTATTAATGTTTCCTTCACTCTAAAATGACCCCAATATTAAACATTTAGCTTAATGAATTAAATCCAAAAGAAAAAGTTTTCTATCATTTTACCTGCAAGATGGGAGAAAATCTATTTCCAATTCATACAAACATTTTTCCTCCACTACTGAATTTAGCTACAGACTGAAAAAGTCAGTTATTTGAGCATTTCTATTTAGTCTAATATCCCTAACCTTGTACTGAATAATCTAATGTTTTCTATGAAAACTCTGTTCTTTAGAGCTTGTTTGCTCTTAAAGCTTTGTAGTTTTTCCAACTTACTGCAATAGTAAGAGTAGTAGAGACACGCATCATTTAGAAAGCCTTTTTTTGTTTTTTAAATGGCAGTGCCATTGAAAACTCCCTGGAAGAACTTAGTGCAGAAAATCAGAAATCCCAGTAATCACCAGATAAACTGGTACTGTCAGTGCAGCCAATGTGAAATCAAATGTTTTTCCTAGGATGACAGGACCATTATTATTTTCTTTCCTACTCTCCAAAGGTTTGTATTTTGGGCTCATGAAATGTATTTTTTTGTATTTTTAAGCTATTTGCCATGTGTGTCGCCAACCCTTCTTTTTTTTTCCTTGTTAGGAGCAATGTCAGTCTCCTCCTCTGAATGTACCTGAATTGGAAATGCCAGCATTTACTGCAACAAAAGTATCTCAGTATTCATGCCAGAGGAAGACAACTTTAAATAACTACAACAAGAAATTCACGGTAATATGAATTCTATCCATAAAATAAAAACTAGTATAATTAGAATAATTAATATAGTACTTGCCTCAGTATTTTCTATGGCGCCCTCAGCAAATTCATGAGTAAACAGGCAGCACAATAACAATTAAAAAAGTTATAAATCTTCCATACTTAAATTAAAAATGAGTGCAAGCTTAATTGCATCCTCTAGGTATTGCTGAAAGCTTAACACAGTGGATCTTTAAATACATTAATAGCTCATAAACACATGAATTTTTAAAACAAATGATAGAATAACATTCCAAAAATGTCTTTTAGCCTTTCATTACAGTCTTATTTGACAAACTGGATGTATGATAAACAAAAGTTTGGTTTAGGTGAGTTTATGGTTCTTCACAATTGCTGTGCTGTCTTCTGGTTTGCCCAAGTGTTCAGTTCTTCAAAGCATGGTTCTAAACTTTAGATTTTCACAACTGAGCAGTTATGAAAACAGATTGCATGTTAATTACTTTAACATCACCAAACCCCCTTTGAATTGCTTAGTTAAATAGAAATCTCTGAGACTGTCATATATCCTAGTTAATACTCATTAAATTGCACATTTCAGAGGGTATGAAAAGTTTGAGTCCTCTGGTCTAAATACCTCTGGAGTTACTGTGCCTAATGGTTCCTCCTGGCTGGCTCCAGATACTCAGTGACCACTATTCAAATGGAAACATTTCTCTGAGACTATAACGTAGTGCAGTCTAAATACATCTGGCATAGTTACGTGCATATGTTTCAACTGTAACATCAAACACCTCCTCATTTTTCTAAAGCTTTATTATTTAGTTATGTATAATTTTTATGATTCTACTTTGTGTGTGCCTATAAATACACACAAATCTTTCAAGAAAGTATTATTTTTAAGATCCATGTAAAAAGAATAGCAACAGATACCAGTTATTTGTGAATATAAACCCTTTACAAGGTAAATGCTAAAACCTCTCTAAATTCAGAACTAAAGATAAACCTACAAGCAACTAAAGAATGTCTTGATCTGGGAATGAACAGTTAAAAATTAAACAATCTAAAATTTGGCTTGTAGTTATGCTTTAAAATAATCATCAGTTAAATCAATTACATGATACTATTTATGCTACTCAAGTAGGTTAAAGTGTTTGCTTATTTACAAAAAGTCCCTTTTTGAACAATGTTATGGGAATTGAGTTTTGACCCTTTTTTCAGCCCGAGGTGCCTTCCAACCCCAATGATTCCAACATTCCCAAAACTGCTTCTTTTGAAATAGCTGTATTTCCCCACCTCCTGCTAGAAAAAGAGGGCAGTGATTGTAACCATTTAACCTCTTGAAAGCAGCAGGTTTTTTTCACTGATTATAAATATCAAATACAAGCTGCTGTGGGGGAAAATGTCAGACCAAACATAGTATGACTGAAACATTATGTAAGATACCAAACTTAGTGGAGAAATAGGAGGTAAGTGTCTTAGTTCTACACTTCCTGAAAAAAGGGCTCTTTGCTGAATTGTCTGCATTACAACATTTTGTCAGGCATTTAAAAGGTAAAAAATTAAAAGGAATGTGATGGATAATGGCAAAATAAAATGGTTGCTCCCAGAAGGCACAAGGTTGTTGATTTTAATTTTCATTAACATTTAAAACACATTCATTGACTGGTTTCTGTTATACCTGTGTTATCCAGAGGCACTCCCTAAATTACTTCCAGGTTTATCAATGCAGCTGTGTTAATGTCAAAGTACAACTTGTATTTGATAAGTGAATTTAGCTGAACACTTTAGAAGAGGGACAGTTTGATGATGGGAGTACTGAGATTCCCTCCTGTTAGCCTATACATCAAACATTTCTGAGTCTGAGTAGACACTGGATTTTGTAGTGACAAAGGTGTCAGTTTTTCATCTTTGACATATTTTGAGAGTAACTTCTCCTAGTGCTGTATTTTGTTTCTGGAGGTGGAACTGGGCAAGTTTATAATACCTGAGTCTGTCTAGAATCAGCATCTTGACAATTGTAATGGAACTCCTTAGGGCTGTTTCTCTTATTCCTTACAGCCAAAGCTGGCAATAACAGCTGCAGGGTTGGGTGTTCATGGGCTGCCAGAACTGGCTCTTGCCCTGGAGAACTGCTAATTAGTCTGCCTAATGTCACAGGAGCCTGATTTTTAGATTTGCTGTTGTTTTGTTGGCCATGTATTAATCCTGTAATTCATGTTCTCAAATAAAAGTGTTCCAACAGATTTTTCAGCGCAAGCACTTAGCAAATGCACTGAAGCATTGGTATAATTCACTTGTGCATGCTGTGGGCAGCCAACCATTAAATGACAGATTTTCCCTGGGTCAATACCATACATCCTGAAAATTGAGTCCAAACCATCTTGAGTTATGTGTTGATGGTAGCATTTTGTTATAACGACCTCATTCTGTGAGCCAGGCTTGTTCCCTTTTCTTACAGATTTTCTGTTTTCTTTGCTTAGCTTGTTTTCTGATCATGCCTTTAACAGGGGTACAAATATTATTTGCTAATGCATTCTTGGATTTTCTAATGAACTCTTGGATTCTTCCTTTTACTGAACTTTTCCCTGATACGCTGTATCAAATTCCTCTTCCAAATAAGTAGTAGTTGTGTTTGAGAAAGTGTAGTAATTACATTGGAACAGTCACTAATAGGAAGCAATGCGGGTACAGCAGGATTTGTATGTCCTGGTTTCTTGGGAGAGGCACTTTTGGGGACCTGATTTCCGAAGAAATTGATAATTAGTGATCATTTTTAATCTTGAGTCCTGTTCTGCATATATTTCATCATGAAAGACTATTTATTAAAAATAAATAGCAGAGATATTTGATGAGAGCTCATGAGGAAAATGTGGTGGTTTAATATACTGGGTGCAATTTCTATGTTCAAATGTCTCATGTTTCCTGTCTGTAGCAATAGCCAGAAAATAACTCTCAGAAAGTTGCAACAAACCAGTTTTACACATGGAAGAAGCTACAGAAGAGTTGGCAAAAATTCTAGCCAACGGGGCAAATTCTAGCCAAATAATTTACGAGCTGTTGTGCAGTAAGGCTTGTGGTGTCAAGAATATACTAAGAATGTCAGATACTAAGGAGTGGCATTGTGGTTCAGTTCATGGAGTAGAAGTGCAACTGCTTCAGTCTTCGTGCAGTCTTTGGGTCACAGTGCACTGAGATCCATGGCCTCAGGGTATGCAGGCTGAGAACCTCTGCCACAGGCTTTGCTGACCTGGGTGTTCTAGGAATGCATCTGAACACATCACCCTGAGTCCACAGGTGAGCTGTGGCTGCTCAGATGGGTAAAACTGCAAAACAAAAGAGCAGATCATTTGAGTAGAGTCTGTACCTCAGCAAGTTTCCTTTATGTTTGTCTTAAATATTAATGTTATTATGGTATATAATATTACAATGTTGTTCTCCAGCTTATTTGGAGCTATCTTCCCTCTCCCAGTGAAAATATACACTTGGAGGCTGCATTGTGTTTTCTTGTGCTAAAATAAAAGGAGTCGTTCTGCTGTGCCCAGGAGGGGTTGTTGGATTTGAATACTAATATCAGACTGCAGTAAAATTCAGAAAGACATTCTTCTGTGAGGAAAATACAATTTAATTCTTACAGAAGAAACCAATTAAGTCAGAGGCAAATTGTTCTGTGATTCTGAGGTTTATCATTAATGCTACTGAATGTTACTTTGCTTTTGCTGTTACTCATGGTAATGAGAATGTGTATGTTTAGCACAGGAAAGATGCCTGGTTTCCTTTCCACTCTGTCAGAGAAAAAAATATTTCTTTTTTATTTTTCTTCGTTTGTATCTACAGAAAAATGTATCAGTTATGCCAGTGGCTTAAGCATTATTATTATTATTATTATTATTATTATTATTATTATTATTATTATTATTATTATTATTATTATTAATTATTATTCCATTTTAAAATGGGCTTCAGAAGATCCTTTTGTTTTATAATGAACTTGGGAGTTGTATAGTAGAAAACCACTAACTGAATGGATACCCTTAATAACATGTAGTGTCCCACTGACATAGCTTACTTCAGTAAAAATTCTCCACACTGCACCTCAGAATTATAATGTGAATGTGTGCAAAGTGTATACCTATTCAAAATTAATTGGTGGTTTCATCTAAGGAGTAAATATCCATTCTGATTTTTAAGATAAGTGGGAAGGTGCTTCATAAAATACAGATTATAAATACATCTTTACTTTTCAGTGATCCAAATTTGTATGATACATCAAGGCTATGTTGCTTCCTTTGACCATATTAATATATGTAATATACATTTTTTATTTTCTATTTCTTATTACACAGTGTGTCTTTTATGTAGGGCATTGTTATGTGGTTAACACTAACTGCATTTCTGTGCTGTGTCAGCAGATCTTTTCTCGCATTTGTATTGTTTTCTTTTACATTATGTGGAATAATATGGAAACTTCTCATGAATTCCACTCTGTTTCAAGAAATGAGCATGTTATTGTTGGCTAATATGAGGAGCAACTGGAACTAACATATTTATTTCTAATAATAGTGTTTATGCAAGGAGATCAGGCACATTATGCTCTTATTGTTATTCTCTCAGCTCCTTTGTTTTTCTAGCTGATGTAAGATAACATGGTAAAATCCTTGGATCTGGAAAAGTGTTGGTCTTTTCACTTCAGATACAAAACCAAAAAAATCAGACTGAACAAAAATGGGTAATTTCTTTTAGTTGGAAGTCACTTTAGTCAACGCTAAACAAACTGTAGAGGTTGGCTTAAATTGCTTAATTCTTCTTGAACACCTGAAAGTATTTATTTTCTCTCTCAGCTTAGACAAAGGCCATTCATATGCCAGATATCTCTTCCCACCGAGATGCAAAATTGAGATTTACAGTGGGTAAAGAGAGAAGAAAATTATTTGAATGAAAGCTGCATTCTAAAACTTTGGTCAGGTTTGAATGGATGTGAAACACTGGTGATGCTGATGTGATAAGCAGTAGGACCTGTCCTTTGTATTTGCAACTTACTAAATAAACAAGTAGAAAAGAATGAGAGGGAAACCAGTTTAACTCAAAGTGCTGTTCTGACTATAATAGTTTTTCAAACACTTACCTACTTTGTTGGATTTTTGTTTTTTTTAATCACAATTTGCTATTTTGGCAGATTGAAGTTACTTGTACAATAGTGTGTTAATATTTTTTAAATTTGTGCTGCAAGTGTGTTTGCAGACTCAAGTAAGACAGGGGTCTTTTTTATGAGAGATGCTGTACAAGCACACTGTTAAGAATTCAAGCCCTGGAGTGTTCACAGTCCTAATAGAGAGCAAATGGAAGATGCCAAGAGAAACAATGGCAGGGAGGTGTGAAGAAGCTTTCCAAGGTCTTGCAGCAGAGGAATTGTGAGTGTAGGCATGGCAATAAGACAAGTGCCCTCTCCATGAAGCTGTAATATTTTCTTTACAAAACAGATTAGATTTCAAATACATTTTTTGGTGTGGTAATATTGGTGGTGTCTGTTCTAGCAGAGTCGAGTTTATTAAAGGCTGTTTTGCAAGTAGCAATGGAGCTGCTCTGACATCGTTGTTGGAATGAGCAGGATAGTATGAAATAGAGTATTAGTTTGTTTTGCTTTTCTGCATGACTTGTACTCTGATATTCATGCTGAATGTTATTGGGTCAGCTGTTCAGCAGACAGAAACCACCACGGTCTTATTATTATTATTTTTTTCTGAGAATCATTCTCATACATTAGTTGAGAATCTTGCACTTTTTGTTGGTTTCACTTGTGTGATTTTTAGCATTTATAATATTTTAGTCTGCATTTTTGCATATGTAAGATGATTACTGGTAATTTTGTGTTGTTAATGATATTTTATCTTATTAGCTTTTAAATACCAGATATTAAATGAGATTCAAAATTCCTCTCTACATCTGGCATCTTTCTTATTTTTAACACAATTCAGCAAAATCTTAGAGTACTTTTGGACCTGACCTGCTGGAATCTGGAAGTGCATTTAAATCCCAAATTTTTCCATAGTCCAAGACTCACCAACAAACATTCCACAATTTCAGACATGGAAGTAAAATTTTCCATAACTGAAGAACTGAAATGTGGCCCAACTCTGTTTCATATTTAATTAGAGCGGACCCTGCAGAGTACTCTGAAGATAATGAAATTCCCATGTGCTGGAAGTCTCTGGAAACTTAGTTTCCTTTTATACTGGTACTTTTTAAACAGGTAACTGGAATATTTGTCTGATTGATAAAGTGAAGGCAAGGTGCTTCATGTAAGACATATAAAAGTTTAGAATAAATGGTCAATAACTTTCCTTTTTATATCACCATAAGTAGACTTCACCAGAGATCTATTACATTGTAAGATTTTTCTTAGATAATATTAGTTTTATATGCTTTTCCCCTCTACAATATTACTCAATATGAACTATACCGTTTAATAGACAGCAAGTCCATTTGCTGTCTTTTTTTTTTTAAAGAAATATCTTATTAAAAAATGTCAAAAGCAGTTTTACGTTAGAAGACAGATCTGTAATTAGTTGCAGCATTTGCAGGCAATGTTTATTTTTGTACAGAGAATAATGAATATTCAATACTCTTTAATTGTTTATTTTAAACAGCTTAATGAGCTTCACAAAGGCAGGAAAACACTGAAAAATGCAAACTAGAATCATAAAAATGCTTTGATTATATTTTCTCGTTTACTATCAACAGCCTCTGGGTAAAATGCTCTGTGTGCTTGTATTTTTCCATAGTGATGGTGACACAGCTTTTCTGAAAACTGCCCTCCCACCAGTGGGAAGGGACTGACACCTTTCTACAGCAGGGTTAGTGCTGGGTTATGCAGACACAATTATCACAATGGCTGATTATTCAGTGTAGAACACTTACCAGATGTGCATGTGAGAGTCTGCCTTTTGGGAGTGAGAAAAAGCATCCCTAGATTTTTTGAGCACTCTAATCAAGATGGCTTTGCCAGTCTCTGCCATTATTAATGCATGCTGCTGAGCAGCTACTTTTGGGAACTGGGAATTTTTCTGGCTATGTTTATCAGTATAGACTATTTTAACAAGAATGTAGCAATTATATCTTTTTATCTCTGCCCCTGATTAATGCTTTTAGTGTTAACTGGAGTAAGAAATTTTTTACTGAACACTCCTTTCTTGAGTATTCCTGTATACAGATTATAAAGAGAGAAAAAGAAAGCAAAAGTAATCTTAGTTTTTTGAGTTGAACTGTAAATCTCACTTGAAGCAACAAGTTAGCATGTTCTATTGCATAGTAGGAAAGAATCTTTAAAGCTGATAAAGAATAAAAACTGTAAGAACTGGGGAGAACATCCAGAAAACCCTGCAGCAGAGGAAACATCTGACTCCTTACCCCACTTATAAAATATATTTCCCCATTTGCTTTGCAGTACTGTCTACGTTGTGTTTTTTCTTTCTTATACAAACTGGGATGAATCCATGTTGCTCATGACCTCAAACTGGTAGTTTCACCTTTTTATGCATTACTTCTCTTTCTAAATGGAAATTATAATGTGCCTGTCTTTTACCAGAAATTGTGTAATTACATACAACATAATCTGTCAAGTAAATAAAGATCTTAAATGTGTGTGGGAAAAAAAAAAAGCAGTTGAATAAATCCAACAATTAGCTACTGCAAGAGATTTAAAGACAGCTGTTAGGAAGCTAAGGCTTGTGCATTATTTTTCTAATAATTGGAGCTTTTGTTGTCATTGTTGGGTTGGGTTTTGTTGTTGCTGTTTTTTGGGGTTTTTTTCCCCCAAAGGAACGTTCTCTTTCCTCTTATTGATTCCTTATACCCAAAGGCTAGTTGAATGTAAATGATAGTTGAAACTTCCAGATCAGGCATGTTGCTAGACATCTGTCCTTCTCATGAGATCTTTCATGAAACATTATGAAAATGAAATTTCACAGCCTTTACTAATGAGGGTAGCTGGTAAATGAATATGCAGCTGAGGGGAGGATTCTTAGAGTGAGACAGGCAACAGGTGACTGATTCTTAGGGAGACCAAGGAGTAAAGTTGTATTGGTCATATAGAATAAAGCAAATTTCCTGTAGCAAATCCAATTTTTATACATTTTAACATATCAGTGCAGGTAAAAAAAGGTGAAATGGTTTTGTTCAGCTAAGGTACCTATTTCTTCTAAAGAAATACCGTCAAAACAATTAAGATTTTTTTGGTTTTTTGTTAAGAGGAATGTTTTGCAAATCCTAGGGTAAGTTAACACAATGTTTTCTAGAAGATGTAGAGTAAAACTTTCATTTTGTTTCAATGAGACTATAATGTTTATTATATAAACAATACTTCATGTCAGATGGTCTGTTTTTCTAGAACTGACCAAACAATGAAATGTAATATGTAAATAATCAACATTCATTGTGAAAGGTATATTTAATTTTAAGAAATTGTTCTATTTTAGTGAGCTAAATGATGGTAGCTCAAGTAAAATCTCGTTGTTGTTTAAATGTGTCTGCATCCATTCAATGCAGGGTGATAGATGCTGTTTTCTATTCCACAGATGTAATAAAGAGCTGACTTCACTGGATTTGCTGTCATGTCAGTTAGTGGGATTGGGACAGAATCTCCTGGAGACATTACACATGTAGAATTTAGGATGTACAAGGCCTGCTGGTTTTTACTGGCCTTTATCTTCCAATATAAAGCCCACTTAAAAATCAAAGGAAAACCTAAAATTATTTTTCTTTAAACTATATAAACTCTGTATTCATTACAAATGAAATGAAATTTGAGACTAAATATGAACAGCGAGGGCAGGAAAAAGACACTTAATCTTTTTCCTTCCTACTGTCCACTGCAGTCATTGCTCTGCTAAGCCATTTGCTGTCTCTTGATTTTACTCATATTTATTCCGAAAACACTTCTGAACAGGCAGTTGGCCTACAGCTCTGGGAAGTGGTAATTGCAGGCAGGTGCACACTGACAGCCACTTCTCTGGGTTCTAGGAAAATATTCTGAACAGTAAAAGTTTCTTCTAGTAATGGTCCACTCTTAAGCATTTCTGAAGAAATCACTTAATTTTGCAGACGTGAAATTTTTTTAGGTCTGTGCAAGATTTCATTCAGAACTTTTTTTTCCAGCTGCTAATCAACTAAAAACCTTCATAAATTCTTTGGTTATTCACAAAATTACTTTGCAGCATTTGTTCTCTCTCAAAAGCTGGTATTTTACAGTGGCAAGCAGCAAGAGTGCCTCTACACCACTCTGTGGTCTGTTCCCTGCATTTCATTTCTAAAATTTGCTACTATTAAGTTACATATTTATATATATTCTGGGAGGGAAACAGATCTCAAAGCTGCATAAATTGAATATGGATTGTTTTTAAAAAAAAAACAACTGAATGGACATTCTTCAGGTATTTTTGAGTGCAATGTTAAATAAACCAAATCATGGATAGCTGAAGAACCATAAAGGAAATGTGTTTCTATTTGCATAGGCTATAGATCTGAAAAATGAGGAAAAAGAGAGTTTGTTCCCTAAATTATTAAATTAGAAGCATGGTTTCATGTTCAAAAAGATGAAGGTGGTTTCCAGTGTTGCCACAGATTCCTATCTGGTCGTGTCTGAAAATGCAGATGTTACATGCTGGTCTGCTGGATTTCTTATGGTTGGGCATAATTCTAAAAATTATGGCTCTATTTCACATTGTTTTATTAGATCTGCACAGAATACAGAAGGCATACCTCACAAAAGGTTTTCAAGTTAGGTTCTGCTACAGATCAAAATATTTTCATATATTTTGTCTCTAAAATACCATTTTTATGATACCTGGAAAACGTCGAGTTATTAGAAAATTAATCTGCTTTTCTTTTTATGAACTCTTATCTTTTCACCCTAAAGAAACTAGTTCTTGAATTATCATACAAAGTAACCTTTTTTAGGAGCATACTGAATATTTTAAGCTTTTATTAAACTTCAACTTTTTTTTTTTCTATACCTCGCCCTGTCCCAGGATGCCTTTGAGGTAATGGCTGAAAATTATGAGTTCAAAGAAAGTGAAATATTCTGCCTGGAATTTTTAAGGGCAGCTTCTTTGCTGAAATCTCTTCCATTTCCAGTAACAAGAATGAAAGATATACAAGGGTTGCCCTGCATGGGAGACCAAGTCAGAGATATCATTGAGGTAATGTACTTCTGAATTATCTGACAATAGATTCTTTTACAGATCTACATTGAGGAGGTCACAGAGAGGAGCACTGGTATCTGTGTGTATGTACACAACCTTCTGCATTTCCTGTAATAACAACGTGCTAGCCTTATTTCTAAGAATGGAATGGTTTCTGGAAACCTTTTGTAGTAACACAAGGCTCTGTCATGGAAACCCCACTCATGTTCCACTCATGGAAACCAATGAGGGGAACAAGTGAGTAAATACAGAGGAATAAATAAAGCAGTATCAGCTTTGCATGTAATTTTTAAGGGCTCACTCTGATTTGGATGCAACAGGTTAACTGTTAATAGTTTTGTTCATGTGACTTCTGCCCTTGGCAACATCACTTTGCTCACCTGAATGCTTTATTAGAAATACTATTTTTTGCAAAAGTGGTAAATATTTTAGTACTCTAATGTTAAATCTTACCTTGCTTTGTTATAGCAAGTTATATATAGTTATAGCAGAGACTTTTATCCAGGTGATGGATGAACTCTACATTGTTACAGGAACTTGGAGTATTCCCTTTTTTTTTTTTTTTTTTTTTTTTTTTTTTTTTTTTTTGTTCTTAGCCTTTTCAGGACTCACATCTCTGGGTGCTGTTATTCCAGCAGGCAGCTGATCAGGGGTCTCAGCTGAGTGTTAGAGGGGTCATTGCTAAGTGTTGTGCTTGGCTCTGGCTCCTGTTTGCCCCATTCCTCCAGTTAAGAATGTAACCCCTGAAGTGCCTTTAGTACCTTCTACCTGGGGGGTTGGGATTGCAGTCATGATCCCACAGAAAACAGGATGTTTTTTTGGGTTATATTGGTGGTTTTCTTTGTTAGTTTTGTTTATAGTTTTTATCAGAAAGACTAGAAGTAGTGTACACTCTGGAAAAAATGTATTTGTTCTTACAATGGTCTTACTTTTGAGAATAGAAAACTCAACTAAATAATGAAATCTAGTTTTCAGGACAAGTAATTGATAGCTTATGATAAATAACTGCTTTCTGGCTGTGACTTCATGAGTAAATAAGTACTGTGAAATATATTCCATGGTCCCAGTTTCTACTTCATCCTTGAGTAAATTTGTGAGTGAGTAAGTGCTGTGAATTTATTCTGTGGTTCCAGTTTCTCCTTCATCCTTCAGTAATTTTCTGTCTTTGAAAGGGTTGCAGAAGTTGATCCTAAGAGAATAAAACCATATGCTTGCTAAGGGTTCTGTTTATTGATTGATAAATATTGATAAAACTTGATTTTAGATTACCAAATCTTATAATTGTGGTAAGATCTTACAATTGATTTTTTAATTTATTTTTTATAAGTAATATTTTTCTTTGTTTAGGAGATTATTGAAGAAGGAGAGAGTTCTAGAGTTAGAGAAGTGTTAAATGATGAGCGATACAAGGCATTTAAGGTAAATCCTTTGAGTTTTGTTGCTGTTGTTTAAAATTGTCTTCCCTTTTGTAGAACGCGGACAAACTCATCAATTTTATTATAAAAGAACAATCAATATCAAGTACAAAGAAAGACAGGTCTTGAATAAAAGGAAATGGAGATCAAGAAACTGTGATAAGGAATAATGTGAAATTATCTTCTATTTTTAATTAATGTGATGTATACCTAGTTGCTCTTAAGTGATGTAATGCATCCTCTTTGCTGTAAGTTTAATGTGATCCTGAGTTTATTTCTGCCTCGGCTGATTATCATTTTAACACTACATTTCATTCTGGAATTAAAAAAATACCAGGTGAAGAAGATGACTCAGATCTATTGTAATTCTCTTTTGTGTGAGGCAGAAGAAGGACTGGAGCTGTTTCTTCCTTAGGGAGATTGTACAGTCATAGTCACACTACTTCATAGTTGCAGGGAATCTAAACTGCATAAATACTGCAGTTCCCATTTCCAAAACATTAATTGAATTCTCCATTAGAAACATGTAAGATGAACAAATATTTTTTCAATTTTATCTGCATTTTTGATCGCTATAAATACACTGTTTCTGTCTTCAGGAAAATTAAAGCAGAGTAAGATGGGACTGTTTAATGGTACTGTTTAATGGGACTGTTTAATTCTCCATGGCATCACTCAGTTTTACTTCAGGTATCCAAATGTTCTTCCATTCTCTCTGACCTATAACACAGGTATGGAAGGATGTTCAGTGGCAGCTGTTGATGCCATCTATAGCAATACTCAAAAGGAGGTGTAACATGTTCACATGTATAGCAGGATTCAAGGAGCAGACTTGCTTATTAATGCATGATTGCATTACAGCATGGTTGAGGAACAGCTATTAAATCTTACAGTTCAGGGTTTAAGAAAATCTCTTGGAGATTAGAATAGAAACTATCAGGGGACAAATTATCTCAAATATGCTTTATGCCTCATTTCACATGCAAAATTACAACAAACTTACATGGCTCTTTTGTTAGCTGAGCACATCTCAACATTTTGGCTAAATTAGTTGTAACCAGTTGTTTCCACCAATTTTTTATGAGATTCTAAGAAGAATCTCATGTTAGTGAATTCCGAGATTTTACTGTTTATCATAGTCCTGGTGCCTGCTGCTTCACTTATGATTTACAAGATCACTGCTGGCCCCAGGACCATGGTTATCAAATCAAGTTATAGTCGATGTTTTAGATGTAGGGACATGAATGCCTCCTTATGGAAGTGGGTGCTGCAGAGAGTGAGTTCACGTAATTCATTTCACCAGCTGAAAAGAAGTGCCCCCACACACAACTGAAGAAATGGGCTCCCTGTTACTTGTGCTGCACAGCTGGCAGCATCTCTAGCATCTATAAATATGCTAAATAGCAATGGATCTTAGTATGGAAAGAAAAAAACCACTGTGCACCCTAAAAATTTGGGTGCATAGAATCAATTTTCTTTAGTTCTCTATCCCAGTGTTAATTAAATCTCTTAGAATTGTTTAAAACCCAGTAATAGACCCTTTTGAAAATATTTCTGCACCAGTAAAAACATTAAAAGATAACAACCTAAGTATTTAAAAAATCACATCCTTTTATAAGCACACATGATTCAGACAAAGAATAGGTAATTTCACCCATTATATACAAAATCTGGGGCAATTCCTATTTAATATTATCCATTATTTTAATTTTTCTCTTTTTTAATCTTAATTATTTCCAGTGAATTAATATCTTTACAAAACCACAAAATAAAGCTTTCATGGTTGGAATTCAGAGGTTGTAGATTCAATGGAGAACAGCAGTTATTCATGTCTTACACAGGTACTCATTGAATTCCATAAAAGTACAAATAAAGTCTGGAGAGCTTCAGTATTGACTAACTGAACTTCAAGAGCATGCATTTAAGCAAGCATGAAAGTTTTCCCTCTTGCTTTCATATCACTGTTCATCTGAGATATCGATCCACTGAATAATGCTTACAACAGCGACATTTTTGCTGTAGATTTTTTCACAGGTAATAAGCTAGTGAACATTACTTTGGAATAAATGGAATATAACCACCAAAAAATTTCTGGTAGACTGGTAGATTTTGGTTTGTTTTAGGCTGTTTTTTGTGTGTGTGTTTTTTGTTTTTTTGGGGATATATGTGTGGTTTTTTGTTTGTTTGTTCTGTTTTTATTTGTTGTTGTTGTTGTTGTTGTTGTTGTTTTTGCCTTCCCCCCCCCTTTTTTTTTGTTTGCTTGTTTGTTTGGTTTTTTGCTGTTTTGTTTTGAGAGCTGGCAGTGCATATAACACAAAGCTGTAATGTCAGTCAAATTATGAAGATAATCTTGTGATATCTCTTATTCTATCAGGTCAGTGTCAGGGAATCGAGCTACCTAATGTTGCTGTTTGCATTTCTATTAAGAAATGGAGTAAAAATAAAGACTGCTACCCTTGTATCAAACCTCAGTTAAAAGTGTACATTTTGATAAATTACATAAAGGTGCTGGGACTACTACTGTATTGTTTAGATCTCATGATAATGAGAACTGTCCATGTATAAAACCAGTTCTCTGTTCAATGTAGTTATGCAAAGAAGGGAAGCTGAATTTGTATATTATTATGCTATTTATCTTCAATGTAGGATTAACTCTGCCCATTACTTCCTTGTGAAACCTTGTTGTTATCTACTTATTTTTAATTCACTGCTCCTTTAGAAAACAACACTGAAATGCGTGTTTTCCTACTGATCTTAGCAATTTACTTCAGTCTTTGGAGTGGGAGTGAAGACATCTGAGAAATGGTACAGAATGGGTTTGCGAACTGTGGAAGAGGTAAAAGCTGACAAGACCCTGAAGCTGTCAAAAATGCAGAAAGCAGGTAAGGTGAAAATGTCATAAAAACTTGTATCTCGGTGCTCTAAGAACTTGAAAACAGAAGCACAGGGGAAGGCAAAGTTCATTTATACATCTGTTCTCTTGCTGCAGTGTTGTGTCAATACTGAATTATTGGGTGAAAATAATA